>NW_022111369.1:98802125-98827180 GCF_000313985.2 Echinops telfairi | reverse complement strand
GAGGGCAATGAATGTACAAATGCGCTTTACACAATTGATGTATGTATGGATTGTGATAAGAGTTGTATGAGCCCCTAATAAAATGATTAAAAAACAAACAAACAAAAAAGGTGGGAGGCTTTCTAAGTATTCATATACATAACAATTCAAACATTTATTGTGTATCTGCTGTGTATGAAACACTGTGAAAAATATTACACATAATTATTTTTTAGCCTCAAAAGAAACCAGTGGGCAATTACAAGAACTTCCATATTAGAGATGAGTAAACCAAGCCGTAGATAGGAAAGACCGGTGTATTCAATGGTAAGGCCTGAGATTTATGTTTGTATTGCCAACCTGTATGTACAATGTCATCCATTCATTCTCCTCTGTCTTTTATTTAGTAATGTTTACCGAATACTATCTTTACTTTAGGACTCACTCGAGGTCTTAGAGTAACAGAAGAGTGGACAGATGAAGGCCCTCATATCTTGTGGTTTATATTTTAGCAAGGAAGTAAGGACTATTTTTGTTAGGTGCCAATGAGTGTGTTCTGCAGTCCTACCAATCCTATGGACAACAGAACCAGTAACTGCCCAGGCTGGCACCAGACTCAGCATTGCTCTGAAGTTTGAGCCTGTTGTTGCAGCCAGTAACTCATTAGGACCTTTCTCATTGTCACTGCCCCTCCGCTTGATCAAGCATGATGTCCTTCTCCAGGCACAGGTCTCTCCTGTTAACACTTCTGAAGTACATGAGATGAAATCGTGCCTTGCCTCTAAGGAGCAGCCTGGCTGTACTTCTTCCAAGACTGACCTGTCTGTTCTTTTGGCAGTCTGAGGTGCTTTCAATATTCTTCACCAGCACCAAATTTGAAGTGCATTTATTTATGTATTTCAATGTCCAACTTTCACATGCATAGGAGGCAACTGAAAACACCATGGTTTGGGGCAGATGCCCCTGAGTCCACAAAGCAACACCCTTCGTTCTCAACATTCTAAAGAGATCTTGAGTAGCGGATTTACCCAATGAAAGTGTCCTTTGATCTCTTTCTGCTGCTTCCATGAGCACTGATTGTGATTCCAAGAGAGATGAAATCCTTGACCACTTCAATCTTTTCTCCGTTTAGCATGATGTCACCAACTGGTCTAGTGAGGCTTTTTGTTTACAAGATTAGAGGTTGCTAGTTGGGCTGCCATCCACAAGGTCAGCAGTTTGAAAACACCAGCCTGCTCTGCTGGAGAAAGATGGGGTTTTCTACTCCAGTAGTCTCAAAAACCCACAGGGGCAATACAAGGTGCCAACGACTCAATGGCAGTGAGTTTTGGGTTGTTTTGTTTACATTGAGTTGTAATCGATATGGAAAGCTACAATCCTTAATCTTCATCAGCAAGTGCTTGAAATCCTCCTCATTTTCAGCAAGCCAAGTTGTGTCATCATAGATTACAATTCGTTATTAAGCCTTCCTCCAATCCTGATGCCACATGCTTCTTCACATAATCTAGCTGGGATAATAAGTATCATGAGAGGAGGCGACCTTGATGCACACTTTCCCTGATTTTGAACCACGCGGTATGCCCTCTTGTTCTGTGTGCACAGCTCTCTCTTGATCCATGTACAAGCTTTGCATCAGCACAACTTAGTTTTTGGATTCCTATTCTCAAGGCTATCCATAGTTTGCTATGATCAGTACAGTGAATGCTGTAGCATAGTCCATAAAACACAATTAAATATCTTTCTGGTATTCTCTGTTTTGAGCCCCAATCCATCTAACAGCAACAATGAGATTTCTTGCACCACGATCTCTTCTTCTCCAGCCTGGATCCAGACCACCCCCTGAAGTGTACTATTGTAACCGTTGTTGGATGAACGTCAGTAGAATTTTACTCGCTTGTGATAGAAATTATGTTGTTCTATAATTTGAGTAGTCTGTTGTATTACCTTTCTTTGGAATGGGCACACATATAAATCTCTTCCAGTCAGTTGGCCAAGTAGCTCTCTTCCAAATTTCCTGCAATGGACGAGTAAGTGTTCCAGTGCCTCATCGGCTTGTTGAAGCATTTCATTTGATATTTCATCCATTACTGGAGCCTTGGTTTTGACTAATGCTTTTAGTAAACCTTGAACTTCTCCCTTCAGTACCATTGGTTCTTGATCAGATGCTACTCTAGAAATGGTGGAATGTAGACGAGTTCGTTTTGGTACAGTGAGTCTGTATTCTTTCCATCTTCTTCTCGTGTTTCCCGTGTCATTAATATTGTGCCCCTATTCTCTTTCAATGTGCAACGCAAGGTTTTAATGTTTTCTTGAGTTCTTTCAGTTTAACACATGCTGCACACATTATTCCTTGTTTCCTAACTTTAGTTCTTGGCACATCTTATTATCACCTTTGATTTTGTCTTTTCAAGTTGCCTTTTGAAATTTCTATTCAGCTCTTTGCCTTTATCATTTCTTCTATTTGTCTTACTTTATGATTAAGAGCTAGCTTCAGAGTCTCTTCGGACACATCCACTTCGATCTATTCTTGCTCTCCCCTCTTTTTTACGACCTTTTGCTTCCCTTCATAGGTGATGTTCTTCCTATCAAAACACAGCTTGTCATGCCTCTGGTCATTCGTGTTCAATGCCTCAGTCTCAATATTTGGGTGGGATAAACTCATGTTGTATTTTGACTTGCCTGGGCTTGTTTTCATTTTCTTCCGCTTCAACCTGAACTTGACATATGAGAAATTTATGGGCCGTTCTACAGTTGGCCCCGGTCTCATTTTAGCTGCTGCTATTGGGCAGCTCCAGCTTTTCTTTCCACAGATGCGATAAATTTGATTTCTGAGTATTCCATCTAGAGAAATCCACATGCATCGCTGTTTTTGTGCAGTTAAAAGGTGTTTGTGATAAAGAAGATGTTGGTTTTGCAAATTTCTATCATTTTATCTCCAACTCTTTTCTATCACCAAGATCATGTTTTCCAACTACTGTTCCTTCCTCCTTGTTTCCAGCGTTAGCCTTCCAATAAATATCAATGCTTCTTGATTGCATGTGTGATCAATTTTAGACTGAAGATGGTAGAATTATTTAATTCCTTTATCACTAGCTTTCATGGTTGTACCAATTTGAATAATAATTGTGTTGATTTAATTTCCTTGCATTCAGATAGACATCATCCTATCACAGACACTCTTGTACTTCAAAATAGATCTTGAGATGTCCTTTTGGCTGATAAATGCAATGTCATTCCTCTTGATTGTGTCATTCCTGACTTGGTAAGCTGTCTGACTTTCGGGTTCAAAATGAGTGATAGCAATCAATTTCAGCTCACTATTGCCTAGAATATCGATCTTTATGCATTCCATTTGATTTCTTCAGGATGGTCACTGTTTTCCAGAGTGATGCTTTGTATACTTTAAATTCTGATTGATTGATGCTGGCAGGTTTGTTGTTGTTGTTGTTGTTTTTCATTTTGAGTTGTGCTCCAGCAGCTAATGAAGGTCCCAAAGGCTTTACTCACAGCTGTGCTGCCTCCATGCTGTCATGGTTCACCTTACTTTGAGAAGGCAGCTTCTCCTCCATCCCATTTTCAGTGCCTTCTAACCTAGGGGGCTCATCTTCTGGAATGGTCTCTTAAAACAGTTTTCTTCTAGTCACTATTTTTCCAGTAACTAGCAATGATTCAATGCATTCCATAGGGTTTTTACTGGCTAATTCTGCTGAAATGAAGTTGATTCCTTCTTTGTAGTCTGCTGCATGAAACCTGTTCACTTTGTATAAGCCTGCTGCCATTTGAAATACCAGTGACATCGGTGCCAGGGTCACAGCAACATACAAGCCACCACAGCGCAACAAACTGACAGACAAGTGGTGGGGCGTAAGGACAAACCATTAAACGATGAGAAAACCAGACACCTGGCAGGTAGACATCAGTGATTTATCTAACTCCCTCTATTGGAATGTAAAGTCCTTGAGAACAAAGACCGACTTTGTCTTTTCTCCATTGTATTCCCCAGGGCCCCAGACAGTCTCAGCATAGAGTAAGGATCCTGATCAATATTTTCGATTGACCAAAAATAAAATAGCAAATAATAGGATGTACTAAGTAGAAAATGAAATGATAGTGTGATAGCCAGGGACTAAGGGATTACTTTAGATTAGGTAGTCAGGGAAAGCCTTGCTGAGGAATTTGACAGTTAAGGTGGAGTTCTGAATGATAAGGAGCCAGTCTGGATGAAGAGAAGCCCTGTGGTGGGAAGGGGGTTGGTGATTTCTGGGAAGAGAGAAATGATACCTTGACCTCAGGAGCAAGTTGGGAAAGAGTAAGATCTGAGAGATAGGCAGGGGGGACATCAGAAAGGCCTAGGGGGCCATGGGTTGGAGCTTAGATTTTATGTAACAGGAGCTAGGACACATTTTTGACAAGGTATCTTAAGGAAACAGCACAACTTTTTTTTTTTTTGCAAAGGTCAAGAAAGGGGGACAGGAGACTGAGATTAACAGGGAGCTTGTGGAGATGGAGGGAATGGACCACACTGGACTTCTTGATGCGTACGTGTGTGGAAGGGTAGCGTGGGGCAATTGAAGGTTGTTCACACATATGGGATGATTCTCAGCCTCTCCGCTTGGCTTACTGGGATCCCTGGTGCTGTGTCCATAAATGTGAAAGACTGAGGAATGGGAAGGCTGGGGAGCAGCCAGGGTATCTTACCATATCTCTTTGGCCACGTGGCATGTGGTCTGCCTGTCTGATTGCTGTTGAGTTGATTCTGACTCATCGATCCTATAGGAAAGAGCAGAGCTACGTTAAGGGGTTTCGAAGCCTGTCACGTTTTGATGGAAACAGACTGCCACGACTTTCTCCTTTCGAGTGGCTGGTGGATTCGAGCTACGGACCTCTTAGGTGGCAGTTGAGTGAGGGTTTAATCACTGTAAACCCCAGGGCACTGAGATGGCCAGAGAAGTGAGATAGAAATAACAGTTGTTAAGGCTAGGTGAGAAAGGGCCCGCAGTTCATGTAGACTTGGGCGACATCATCTGTTAGGCTTTACGGGCCTCCTGTGCCATTTGTGTAAGTGGAAAAACTCAAATAGGAAGCCATTGCTTCTAACTCCTAGTGACCCCACAGGACAGAATAGAATGGCTCCCTAGGGGTGCCAGGCTCTGCTTCTCAGACAGAGCTGACAGCTACATCCAGTAGGCAACGCTGAAGTAGAAATGTCCCTGGCTTCCCAGCAGATGTCTACTGTGATTGAGTCAGTTACCGTCTGTGTCCAGGAGTATAAAATGGAGATAATGAATTAAAACAAAAACAAAAATATCGGATTGGGAACGACTCTTTCCTCCAACATGGCATGATTCACTCTGATTTGGAGGGGAAGGGGGATTAAAGATTCCAGTATGATCACCTAACTTCCTTGATTAAAGCTCTTTAATTCCCACCCACCCCCCCGCCCCCATTGCTTTCAGAGTTAAGGACAACCTTTTATGAGACTTAGCTTCACAAAGCTGTCTTCACTCTCACGGTTCTCTGTGCTCGGGCGTCCACGGGTGGCACAGACGCCTAACGCACTGGGAAAGTTGCTAAGCACCACGTTGGAGGTTCGCGTCCACTCAGAGGAGTGGGCTCCTGGAAGAAAGGTCTGGCTGTCTACTTCCTGAAACCCCGTCAGCGAAAGCCCTATGGGGCACAGGGTTAGCCTGCACACATGGGATCACCAGAGCCAGGTCAAGTTCAGACAGCTGGCTGGTTCTCTGTGCTCCGCTGGGACTTTCCTTCCAGCCCTCTCTCCCTTCTCACACTCAATCCCCTTCTTTTGCCTCGGGGACTTTGAAAGCTGCACAGTGACCCCCCCTAGCAATGTGCACCCACTTCTCCACTCCCCATCTGGTTGACTGAGTCCAGATGACTGAACTATCTGAGAAACCCCTCCCGGCCGTGATGTTTGGCATTCCATATTTGTCTTCTTCTATTTCTAATAGCACTCAAAGGATTGGGCAGTTTTTTGACACCCCTCTCCTTCCCCCTCAAACGTGATTCCTTTGCAACCCATGCCATTTTTAGATATCCCCAAGATCACCACTAGGGGGAGGGCTGCCCAAGTTTTCTGTTTCAGAGCCTTGGTTGGAGCTTGTTGGATGGACTGACAGCTGCAGGAGAAAGTGAAGGGGAGAAGCCCAGCCTCAGGAACTGAGGTGAAAGGAGGAATAAACAGAAGAGCACAACACCCCAAACTCTAAAGTAGAGGTTGTTGGTTCTGGGCGTGGAAGATGGGAAGCACTAGAGGACCTGCAGGCAGTTTCCTGAGGGAGGCTCTGGGCTCCTCACACCTGGCTGCCCTTGCTTTCCAGGCTGTTGTGGGCACAGAACATAAAGCAGGCGGCCGTGGGCGACAGAAACGGACTTTCTCACAATTCTGGGAGCCGGGAGTTTGAACCAGGGGATCATTAGAGCCGTGCTCTCTCAGGAAAGATTTAGGAGACGAGCCTCTGTCTCTCATTGGGTCTGGTGACTCCAGGTGTTTTGAGGCATTCCTTGGCTCATCGCATTTTCATAAGGCCATCTTCGCACTGTCTCTCTGGGTCTGCTCTCTGTTCCATAAGGATTAAGACCCATGTTGCTCTGGTAAGACCTCATGTTAACTGTTAGCATTATCAGAGACTGTTTGCAAACAAGGTCCAGTCTGGAGGTACTCAGAACTAGGAGAAGGTCCATATGTCTTTATTGAGGGCACTCCTTAAGCAATAACCCCACTGCACTGTAAGAAAACATAAGGGAGTGAAGTAGAACATTTAAATAGAATAAAACTCTTGGTTGGGAATCTACAGAAGCAGGTGGTAGATAACCACATGGACAATTGATCGTGGAACACCTGAGTTTGACTAGCTGTGTTTCTTTAGACACATGACCAAGCTTCCCTGGAATCTGGTTTCCCCATCTGTAAATTGGGAAGAGGATTGTTCTTTCAGAAGGATGTGTGATGGATGTATGTATGGATTGTGATAAGAGTTATACGAGCCCCCAATAAAATTATTTGAAAAACAAATCAAACAAAACGAAGGCTGCCATGAGAATACAAGGCTTTTTTATGTGTTAACCCCCCCTTTTTTTTAAAAAAAGTGTTTTTCATCTAAACTCTTCAAACAGCCCTGTCAGGTAGGTGGTGGTTGTCGGGGGCTGTTGAATTGGTTCTGACAGACAACAGCCCTATCTATGGGCAGCAGGGCAGAACACTGCCCAGTGCGGCGGCACCACCCTCACAGTTCAGATGGTTGAGCTCATTGTTGTAGCCACTGGGTCAACCTGTTTCCTCCAGGGTCCACCTAACCCTACTAGTGTTGTTGTTTGTCATTAGGTGCTGTTTAGTGACCCTGCATACGACAGGAGAAATACTGCCCGGTCCTGGGAGGCAGTGTTATTATTTCTGCTTTACGCCAGAGAACCTGGAAGCACAGACAAGTTTAAACATTTCTTACAGTCACACAGTTAAGAGAGGTGGAAGTCAGGATTGGAGGCCACGAGAGAGAGACCTCTTTAGAGTATTGAAAAGCAAGGGTGCTATTTTGAGGACTAAGGTGCTCTTTAAGCAAGCCTTGGTGTTTTTCGTTGCCTCCTATGCATGGGACATTTGGACCCTGAATAAGGAAGACCGCAGAAGAGTCGATGCATTTGAAGTGTGGTGCTGGGGAAGAATGCTGAAAGGCCCACGGACTGCTGACAGGGCCACCCAACCTGTATTGGAAGAGTACAGCCAGGGTGCTCCTTAGAGGCAAGCAAGGCAAGACTTTGCCTTGACATATTGTTGGGAGAGACACGCTCTTGAGAAAGGCATCCTGTTTGGTGACGTGGAGGGGCAGCAAAAAGTGAAACTGCCCCAGGTAGATGGGCTGCCACAGGGCCTGCCACCAGGGGCTGCGGCAGGATAAGCATTGTGAGGGGTGGCACAATACCTCGCCATGTTTCCTTCGGTTTTGTCCAGCGTCTGTAGGCGTCGGAACCCATTCAGTGGCACCTAACAACAACAACAACAACAGAAATAGAGGAAGGAGCCTTGATCACACCATTGTGAAGGGATTGGCTGCTCAACACAAAGTCAGCAGTTGAACCTGCCAGCCTCCTCGCAGGGTCAGGAGCGAACAGTCTGCTTCCATAAAGATGTGCAACCTTGGAAGCTCACTGGGACATTCCGCTCTGTCCTGTAGGTGAGCTGAAATGGGCTGAGAGAGAATGGGCTTGCCTGTCAGTGGGCACAGGGAGACGGAATCGTGTCCGGCACACTCTTCAACACTCAAACAATGTTAGGTGTGAGCGATCTATTTACTGGAAGGCCCCGCCTAGCTGAATGGGGGAGATCCAGAGCCAGGCATTTATTTTGTGTAAGGGGAGGGAGAATGGGGTGCAGGACAGTGAGAGAGAAGCTACCTGGTGTTTGGGAGGTTCTGCTTTGGGAATGATCTTTGCACCGATTTGTGAGAGGACTTGGCGTATGCAGGCAGTCTAGATACAGGCCAGCCTCACTATTTCTGTGTAATATGTACCATGGATCCAGCTCCAGGATGCTGGAAAGGAGCACAGCACTAGTGTGACTCTTTCCAGTTCACAGCTTTAGGGAAGATGGAGAGGAGCCATCTCCACCCCACCCCAGGCTCCAGGACAACATCTCTGTTCTCAGCGTGAAAGGACTTTTAGAGGAGCAGGATTTCAACCCATGGGCTGATGTGAAACAAGAAAACCCTTCCTTTTGAAGTTCAGCCCCACATTGTTGTCCCCGAGGAATGTAGCACACTCCACCTCTGTTTGGTTCATAAAGGTCCAGAGATTAGCTAAACTCGCACACTTACAAAGCAAGTAGGTAAGCTAAAGTTTAATGAAACCACGGGGTCACATGAAAAGAAGATATGAAGCAGGTAAGCATCAATCATAGATATCTCTCGGGAGTGAAGTGGGTCCCTGCTTTTGAGGTGAGCAGGGACGTAGTCCAGGGCATGCTCTTTGTTTTCAAAGGGGAGGAGATGCATCTCTGCAGATGGCCAGGCAACTTTCTAATCTGTTCCCCACTCTTTCCTAGAGTCCCTTGTATGTTGACATTCAATTTTATCTTAGCTCTGGGTCAGCAACTTCCAGGTTTCTCTCAAGCTACTGGACTCTTCCAGGATGTTTCAAGGTTCACCAGGTCTGGGCTTCAAGGTTAAGACGTGTACCCAGCCTGTTCTTACAGGGTCCCTTGCTCATCACCTGTTTTTTTATTTTTTATTTTTATAGGCCACTCTGCTCATTCCCTTAGCAGGCAGGAAAGAAGCTCCTGCTCTGTCCCTGTCACTCATGGAGTTATATTATACACATGGGACCCTAGAAGTCACTTAGAGAAAAATCAGAGGTGGAAACCTAGGAGCCCTTTAATACTCAGGTAAAGTCAACAGACACCTCTCAAATAAGACACATTCAATCAGTTGGTTAGGCCTGGGATGAGAGGAGATAGATGTATCAATTCCATTTAAATTAAACCATGCTCTGTATATTAAGGAAAGGCTATAGCTATTGTGTAATATTTATTCCCTGTGGTATTTATGCCACACTTCAGAAAACTGCCTTCTTGTACCAAAGACGGATTCATGTGAGATACAAGCTTGAGGTGGCACCAAGTTATAATTCCCGTTCATGTTAGTCCGGAAACAAGATGGGAGTTGATGCAAAATTTCAAAGAATATTCTCATAGGAGAGCACTTGATGCCTTTCTACATGATTCACACACACACACACACACACACACACACACACACACACACACGCAGTGTGATTAAAACACTTTTAGTTTCTTAATTGAGTGGTGTGTTCTACCATGTAGCAACAGCAAGGGAGGCTGTTAGCCTAGAGATCTCTCCTCTCTCTGCTTCTGTTCAAGCTTCTGCAGGGCAGGGCTCCAGCTCCTCTTCTCCTTTAAGTGAGGGGGTCAGGTTGGTTTCACAGCAGTGCATGCATGTTGCTAGGATGGTGCAAGCTGGACCACAAGTTTTTTAAATTCCTGCAGGGCCACCCATGGTGAACATGTTTCGGTCCTCGAGTAAGATACACAAGAAAACATGGAAATCAACTTTAGAAAATTAGCCTGTGAAAACCCTATGCGGTCACAGAATATTGTCTGAGCGTTCAACTCCTCTCCATTGTATGAATCAGCAGGAAGGGCGGACTGTCTGCTGGAGGAAGTCGTCCTCTGTGCTCAGGTGGGGCCAGTGAAGGCAAGGAAAACCCGCAGGTCGATGGACAGAAGCAATCGCAGCAACACTCAACTCACATAGCACCGGTTATGAAGACGGCATGGAAGCAGTAATGTATTCTATGAGGTTGTCCATGGCATTGCAACAAAGGTTCCAATGAATATATGCAGAAGTTTATTCCAGACAAACTGTGCTGAAACATATTTATGAAATCAGGGGATGGAAGAAGAAAGATTCTTTCAGTTTCACATCTGACATAGTCGTTTTGTTGTTGTGTTCCATCAAGGTGGCTCCCACTCATAGCAACCCTATCTATAGTAGAACATCATGTTGGTTGACTCTTCTTATGGCCATTGTGTGGTGGTGGTCAATGCCGTTCAGTTGGTTTGGACTTGGAGTGACCTTATGCACAACAGAATGAAACACTGCCCAGTCCCGTACCATCCTCACAATCATTGTTTTATTAGAGTCCATTGTAGTAGTAGACCTTGTACTAATCCATCTCCTTGATATCTTTCTCTTGTTACATGCTTTTACCAAGCATGATCGTCTTTTCCAGGGTCTGGTCTCTCTTTACAACATGTCCAAAGCACATGAAACAGTCTTGCCATCTGTGCTTATATGGAGCATTTTGGCTGTATTTCTTCCAATATCGATCTGTTTGTTTTTTGGGCGGTCCACATTATTTTCAACATTCTTCCCCAGCACCAAAAATTAAATGCATGTTCTTTGGTCTTGCGTATACAGTGCCCAACTTTCACATGCGTACAAGGTGATTGAAAAGAGCCATGGCTTCCGTCAGCCACCCCTGAGTCCTCAAAGGAACATCTTTGCTCTTCAACACATTAAAGTGATCTTGGGCAGCAAATTTTCCCAATGCATTACATTGTGTGATGTCCTGACTGGTGCTTCCAAGAGACTTGACTGTGAATTCAAGGAAGATGAAATCCTCGACAACTTCAATCTTCTTTCGGTTTATCATGATGTTATCTATTGGTCTAGTTGTGAACATTTTGATCTTCTTGACCTTGAGTTGTAATCCATACTGAAGGCTGTAATACTTGATCTTCATCAGCAAGGACTTCTGCTCATGCTCACTTTCAGGGAACAAGGTTGTATCATCTGCATATCAAAGGTTGTTAATAAGCCTCCTCCCATCTTGATATTACATTCTTCTTTATATTATCCAGATTTTCTGATTATTTGCTCAATATAGTGATTAACTAAGTATGGTGAAAACATCAACCCTGATGCACACCTTTCCTGCATTTAAAACACCCTTTGAATGACTACCTCTTGGTTTAGGTACAGGTTCCACATGAACACTATAGAGTTGGAATTCCTAATCTTCTCCAGACTATGCCTAGTTTGTCATGATCCACACAGTGCAATTAATTTACACAGTCATCAAAATACAAGTAGACATCTTTCTGGTATTCTCCACTTTGAATCAAGGGCCATCTGATGACAACAATGTCAAATTCACTTCTGAATCCAGCTTGCATTTCTAGCACCTTGCTGTCAATCATCAGCTTCAACCGTTGTTGAATGATCTTCAGAAAAATGTTACTTGAATGTGATATGAATGATATAGTTGTACGATTGATGCACTCTGTTGGGTCGTCTTTATTTAGAATGGGCATCATGGAAATCTCTTCCAGTCAGTTGGCCAGGTAGTTTTCCAAAGTTTTGCCATAGGTGTGCTTCCAGTGTTTCATCAGGCTGATAAAAAAACATCTCATTGGGATTCTGTCAATTCTTGAAGTCTTGTTTTCCACTAATGCCTTTAGTACAAGTTGGATTTCTCCTGTCAGTGATATATATTCTTGATAATATGCTAACTCTTAAAAAGTATGTTTTCTAGTTTTTTTTGGTACAGTGACCCTGTATATTTCTTCCATTATCTTTCAACACACTTTGCATTCTTCAACATTTTTTCCCACAGAATTTTTCAATATAGCAATTGAGAGTTGAGAGTTTTTCCCCCTCCAATTATTTTAGCTTCAGATATGCTGAGGTTGTTCCTTGTTTGTTTGTTTGTTTGTTTTTTAATTCCAGTTCTGTGCACATTTCTATATTTTGTCTTCTCAAACTACCCTTTGGAATGTTCATTTCAGTTCTCTAACTTTATCATTTCTTCCATTTGTGCTAGCTTTTCTATGATTATGAACAAATATCTCTTATGGCATCCACAGTTTTTTGCTTTTCTATAATTTTAATGATGGTTTACTTCCTTCATTTAGGATATTTTTGATATTATTCCACAGACCATCGGGTCTTTTGTCAGTAGTGTTCAGTAAGTCAAATCTATTATTAGGGTGTTTTTAAAATTTGAGGAAAGAACAAGGGAATACTGCATGGTTTAAAATCAGGAATTATATGTGTGAGGCTTGTATCCTCTCACTATTTGTTCAATATGCATTTTGAGCAAATCATCAGGAAAACTAGATTATATGAAGAAGGATGTGGCATCAGGATTAGCGGAAGGCTTATGAACAACCTGCTATATGGGAATTACACAACCTTGCTTCCTGAAATTGAGGAGGAATTGAAGCACTGGATGGTGAAGATTAAGGATTGGAGCCTTTAGTATGGATTACAATTCAATGTATGTAAGTAAGAATAGCATCTTCACAAGTATTCAATTGGCGACATGGTAAATGGAGAAAAGACTGAAGTTGTCAAGGATTATGTCTTACTTGGACCCAAAATCAATGTTAATGGAAGCAGCAGTCAAGAGGTAGCTAAATCTGCTGCACAAAGCCTCTTTAGAGTGATGAGGAGCAAGGCTGTGACTTTGAGGACTAAGAGGCACCTGACCCAAGTCATGGTCTTCTCCACTGCATCATATGCAGGTGAAAGTTGGGCATTGATTAAGGAAGACCACAGAAGAATTGTTGCATTTGAATTGTGGCGCTGCAGAAAAATGTTGAAAATACTATAGCCTGCTAAAAGGTCAAGCCCATCTGTACTGGAAGAAGTAAGGCCAGAGTGTCCCTTAGAGGCAAAAATGGCAAGACTTCATCTTATATCCTTTGTTCATATTGTCAGGAGAGATCAGTTCCAGGAGAAGAACATATGTTTGATCAAGTGGAGGGGCAGTGAAGAAGAGGAAGACCCTGGATGGAGATGGACTGACCCAGTGGCCGCGTCAATGGACCCAGGTATAGGGACGATTGTGAGGATGGTGTAAGCCCAGCACGTGTTTTCTTGTGCATAGGCTTGCTAGGAGAGGAGCCGACTCAATGGCACCTTACAACAACATACTCAAGATTGGTGTAGGCTCTCACGTGTTGTTTAAATAGCCTTTAACTTTGACTTACACATAATCAATTGATGGTCTTCCATTTATGCTATTGGGAAAACAGTTATTTGCAATGAAGATCTCACTAGTTTTGTAAAATTCTGTCATGAAATGTCCAACTTTTTTCTACCAACAAGACCATATTTCCCAACTACTCTTCCTTCCGCTGGCTGCCAACTTTTACATTCTAGTCACTGAGAATTATCAGTGCATCTTGAGAGCATGCTTACTGTATTTCAGACTGAAGAAGTAGATAGAGTTCTTTAATTTTTTCATCACTAGTTCTAGTGATTGGTGAGTAAATTTGAATAATAATTGTATTAACTAGATTTCTTTGTGGGCCAATAGTATCCTCTCATTAACAAACTGCTAATTTCAAGGTTGATCTAGAAATGACCTTTTTGATGATGAAAGTGATGCATTCCTATTGAATTTTTCATTCCTGACATAATAAGCCATGGTTGTTGGACTCAAAACTATCCCACATACGTCCATTTCAGCTCACCAATGCCTAGGATATAGATCTTTATGAGTTCCATTTCATCTTGATGAGTTCCAATTTTTCTAGTTTCATGATTCATACATCCTATGCTTCAATTACTTAACAGATGTTTGCAGCTCTTTCATCTCATTTTGCTGCATATCCCATGTGCAGATGAAGGTCCTAAGGCTTTACTTCAGCCATGTTTCTATGGTTGACTCTATTTGAGATGACAGCTCTTCCTCAGTGGTATTTTGAGTGCTCTGACCTTAGTGGCTCATCTTCCAACACTCTATCTGACAATGTTCTGTTGCTATGGATTAGCATTTTCAGTATATCTTATAATATCCCTCTGCTGTTGATAAGGTTTTCTATGGCTAATACCTCTGAAGTGGACAACTTATTCCTTCATTGTAGTCTGTTCTTAGTTTGGAAGTTTCACTGAAATTTATTCACTTTTGGGAGATGCTACTGTTATCTTAAATATGGATGGCATCACAGTGACATGCAAACCATCACAATTTTATACACAGATAGGCAGTGTTGGTTGGTCTCATTCCTGTGCCTTAAAAACAACAACAGCAGGAACAACAACAACAAAAGATCCAATCAAACCGTGGCTTCTAAGGTATCTCCTGAGACAACTAAATTCAAGGCAGAGAGGCAACCTTAGAATGTTATGGCAACTGTTTGGGAGTCGGGGGGAGACTACTCCAAATATAACCTTAGTAGAACTTTACAGAACCTTTCCAAGAAAATTGAAAAACTGCTTTGGTGAGAAAAAGATGAGGAAAGTGACACTGAGGAGGATTTTCTTCCTCATCATGAAAATATACCTGCTCATTGGTGGAGGGTAGTAAAGAATGTCCTATGAGAATTCTACTGGGAAAACTCACCCCGTCTATGTTACAGCCCTGATCTTTCCAAGTCACATTTCTTTTTGTTTCCAAAAGTCAACGAAGATTTAAAGGTGAACACCATTTGAACCTTCAAGAGAATCCCCAAATTGCCACTTTGGCATGGGTAAGTCAGAGAGCAGGGAATCATTTGGGGATGGCTTAGATGGAAATATCATGCCCAGAAGTGCATAGACCTAGCCAAAGAATAGGGCAAGTATCAATAGATCCACAAATCAATCCTTCTATTTAATAAAGATTTCTCTGATTGTATAGCAATAATTTTTGACTTACCCTCATAAATGGGGTCCCCATGAGTCAGAATCAGCTTGTTGGCCAATAACAATGAGGACTTTTTTGGCTCTTGATGGATGTTCTATTGATATTCTTTAAAGATAATGATGTCTGCGATTTCATTCTGTTCACTCACTAGAGAGAACATTTGGAAAATATATCTATCGCTCCAAAGGACAAATGGCCTCGTGATGTAGGAAAGATTTAGACTCCTCAGTTTGAGATATGGATCAGAAGGATTCATAACCAACCTCAGAGGTTAAAGGGATGTCAACATGCACTGTAGTTGCTACAAATTAACATTATTTCCATCAAATTTATTATAGCCCGGTCAAGGTTAATAAATTTGTAGTTAATTTCTCGTTGGCATACTAAAGATGTAGAGCAATAAATGATCATCTCTGCCACCTCCTTTAGTAGATATCATCACAGTAATTGATTTTGGAACTCTACATTATATAAAAAGAGTTCTTTTCGCATCGGCTTAAGCACTCCACTGCTAATATGAAGGTAGAGGGTTCAAACCCATCTTGGGGCTTTGAAAGAAGGAGAAAGACCAGAGAATGTGCTTTTATAAAGCTGATAAAACCTTCTAGGACAGTTCAATGCTGCTGTATAAGCAGTTATAAGTTGTCATTGACTCAATGGTGCCCAACCACAACAATAAGTAATATAGCTGAGAGTAATATAGCAACAATAAGTAAAATAGCCGAGGGTGATATAACAACAATAAGTAATATAGCCAAGCATAATATAGCAACAATAAGTAATACAGCTGAGGGTAAGTAACATAGCAACAATAAGTAATATAGCCGAGAGTAATATAGAAACAATACATAATATAGTCAAGAGGGTATGAAACAGGCTACAGGAAAGCGCAATGAAGAGGTGATATGTACCTTCTCTGATTGGGGAGGTTACATCTTTGGTCAACCAACCAGTGGAATACATACTCATGTGGGTATTATTAAGGGCTGATGATTGGGCAGTAATCTGCCAAAGTTTGAAAAACTTTATTTTTAAGATAAAATTTGAAATTGTAAATTAGGTGGGGGTTTACCTTTCAGATCATCATCTTTCTATTCAATTCTTTAAACTAGGTCCCAACACCCCCACCCCAATAGTTTACACCTGACTCTGTCCTTAATTCCTCTTCTCCTTGTTGACCAAGAAACTCCGATGGTGTAGTGGATTACACATTGGGCCACTGATAACTCCAAAGTTGGCAGTTTGAATCCACCAAACAATCTGAGGGAGAAAGACGAGACTGTCTGCTTCTGTAAAGATTCACATCCTCAGACAATTTTAGAAGCCGCTCTGCTCTATTGTATGGGATTGCTGTGAGTCAGAATCCACTCTATAGCACTGAATGTGGTCTATCTGTTCAGGGTGTTTTCACATGCATGTGGAGAATAAGTTAGTGAAGGTCAGGCCGGGGACACTTAGGGTGTTATACTGTCTGCTTTGCATTTTTCCCAGAGCTACTTCTAAAAAAACAAAGCTCTGGTTGCTAAGTATAATGCTAATAACCATCATAGAGTAAGGGCTTAGATATGCCCGGGTAAACAGGAGCAACTGAAATATCAGCTGAACCACTGCATTATTTTGATCATGATTAGGTATGCAACGGTTGGCAAGTATTTCTTCCTGCTCTGGTGCTGAAAGATCAAGTGTGGGACAAAGCTGGGTTAATCTTTGCACTCAAGTTTTGGTTCAAGTCAAACTTCTCTGTGGGCTTAGTGTGGCATTTGAAACAGTCTCAAGAGATAAAGATAAATAGTTAAACACAAGTCAAACTGAAATTTAGCCACAATTTTTAATATTGCTTGACTCCCCCAAATTTTGTTTCTTTTTCTTTTTAAAGGGATTTATATTTAAAGTGTTTGCTTTTATCAATTCATGAAGGATAATGATGTTTGGATTATAGAATACAAACTCACTGCCATCTCCTCGATTCAGACTCATAGCGACCCTATAGGACGGAGTGGAATTGCCCCTGTGAGTTTTGGAAGCTGTAACCCTTTACATTAGAAAGTCTCATCTTTCTCCTGTGCAACAGCTGGTGAGCTCAAACTGTTGACCTTGTTTGCGCTCAGTCATCCAATTCATTAACCACAGCTCCATAGAGCATACAACAGTGTAGCATGAAGAACATAGGATTGGGTCTAGAGCTATCATATGTGCTAAATTAAAAATATATCTATTGTTGAGCCAACATTGACTTATGAGGATCCAGTGGTGTGTGTCAGAGTAGGATCGTGCTCCTTCGTGGTTTCAAGTGTTGATTTTAGATAAGTAGATTCCCTGGCTTTCTAGATGGACTTGAACCCCCACCCTCTTGGTCAGCACCTGGATGTACTACTTGCGACTCTAGATGGCTAAATAGCTGTGCTCAAATCCAAACCCAGTCAAATCGCCGTGAGCTCATGCTGTTGCAGTCGGTGCCCTCAAGTCGGTTCTCACTCATCGTGACCCTGCAGATAAGGGAGCCAGACACTGCCAGGTCCTCTACTGTCCGCACAACTGTTGTTACATTTGCGCCCATGGTTGGAGGCACTGTGTCAATCCATCTCTTAAGGGCCTTCCTTTTTTTCACTTCTCTTCTACTTTACCAAGCTCGATGTCCTTTTCCAGGGACAAGTCTCTCCTGATAACATATCCCACATATGTGAGGCACTGTCTAGCCATGCTCACTTCGAAGGAGCATCCCAGCTATACGTTCCTCTGAGATCGATCTGCTAGTCCTGGCAGTCCAAGGTGCTTTTCGGTGTTTTTTGCAAGCGCCATCATTCAAATGCATCAACTCTTTTGTGGTTTTCTTTATTCCTGTTCAACTTTCACATTCATATCAGGGCGAAAAGAGCATGGCTTGGGTCAGGCACCTTAGTGCTCAAAGTGCCATGCTAGCTCCTCTGCATGTTACAAGACCTCTTGTGCAGCAGATTTGCCCAAGGGCATACATCATCTGGTTTCTTGCCTGCTGTTTCCGTGAACTGTGGACTGCGAGTCCAAACAAAATGAAATCCTGATCACGTCAATACTTTCCCCACTTATTGTGATGTCTGTTGATGTACTGGTGAAGATTTGGGTTTCCCTTGCTGTGTAATCCACACTGAAGGCTGCAATCCTTGATGTTCCTCAGTGAATGCTGCAAATCCTCCTCACTTTTCACAAACAAGATGATGTCTTCTTCTTTTTGAAGATTGTTAGAGGATGCCACATCCTCCTGTGTAGAGGCGAGTTTCTCCGCTTATTTGCTCATTGTACAGATTGCATTTAAGTGTGGTAAAAGGATATAACTCTTAGTCGCACCTTTCCTGATTTTAAACCCTCTGTGGGATGAGATTTCCATAAATGTAGAATGCTGGACTAGATGTCTAATGTGATGTGTAATAATGAATTCTGATTTGAAATGTAACATAATGCATGGTTGTTTTTTTAATAACAGTGTTACTATGACCCTTAGTGTTTTACCTAAAAACCAAAAATTCCTCAAATTCAATTCAGAAGAAATATCTATCCAGGAGGATTGATCCACTGATCAATATATTAGAGAATCTGTAACCCAAAGGAGAGCACACTAGCCCTTAATTTATAGCCCAATGTGCAAACACATCATAGAAAAGTCAACTCTGGCTGAGGTACTTAAAAATAAAACTATATGAAATCCAAACAAATTAAAACATACACACAAAACCACAACAAAACTCCCTCATTTCTTTAATGTACTGAGCTAGATATTGCAGATAGAACAAAACAAACTTATTAGCATATATAAGCTGGTATCTTTAAAAATGGTTGGAGAGAAGGGAAAACAAAGTAAAAGGAGGCATTAATAAATAAAGGATAGGAAGAAGCATGTGAGGTCAGGAAAGGGAAGAATACAGGTAGGAAGGCAGTTGGGGGGGCGGGGGCGGAGTTTGCAGACAGACTCTAATATGGTGGCTTAGAGGTTGGCCCTGGGAATTGGTGGATTTTACTGTCTTCTATGTCTTATACTAATTGGATGATTTCAGAGAGGTTACTTAATTTCTCTAAGCCTCAATGCCCTCACCATAAAATATGACTAATAATACTCTGTTGGAAGAAGTATAGTAGCATGCTCCTTAGAGGCAAGATGGCAAGACTTCATCTTATGCACTTTGGAAATATTATGCAGAAAGGCTAGTTGCTGAAGCCAACATGGTTGGTAAAGCAGAGGTACAATGGGGGGAAAAAAGGCCCGCCATGAGGTGGATTGACACCATGACTGTAACAATGGGCTCAGACATAGGAATAATTGTGAGGATAGAACAGGACTGGGCAGTGTTTTGTTCTGTTGTATGCAGGGTCATGATGAGTTGGAACTGACTGGAAAACATCTAACAACAACTCTGGACCTCGGTTTCTTAACACAATGAGTACCTCAGTGTGATGTGCGATGACTTGGATCATGCACATCTCTCAGGGGCTCATACGATTTCTACAAACTTTAGTTGTTGGTGGTGGTGTTGTTCTTGTTGTTATGGTGGGGGTGAGAACTACATGATCCAATGCATCTAAACTTCTTTAAACAATGTCTGTCACATGGTAAGCAGACGTGAAAGAAAGGCAAATGGTGCAGTGAGCATTTATGGAAAATGCAGTAGTAACTGCCTCTCCTTACTGTCACAAGCTCATTGTCACCACATCAACTTTGTGAGATTGGATGATTCATTTCACTTTAGGAGCGAGGAACTGAAGTTTTAAGGATAGTGGGGCCCAGGCACAGGCCAGGGAAGCACATGCCTTCAAATGCATCATTCTGCCTGCTTCAAGGACTAAGTTGTGGTAGAAAGTTCTAGGGAAAGTTCTGAACCCATAACGGTCAGATCTAAAGCCCATCTTCTTTTACAAAAAAGAATATTGATGAAAACCTGCTGCTTTCAAGTGGAATTCAACTCATGCGGTTACTACGGTGTCCGAGTAGCATTAGGCTCCACAGTGTTTTCAAGGGCTGCTTTATCAGACATAGACCACCAGGAATTTCAGTCCTCCTCTTGAACCTGCAACCTTTTGAGCAGCAGCTGAGTATGTTCATTATTTGTACCATCCAGGTACTAAGAATAAATAAGCACATACATACATCATACATACATCAACATATGGGTGCTGCTGTTAAGTGCTGTCCAGTTAGTTCTGACTCATGGAGACCCTACATACAACAGAAGGAAACACTGCCCAGTCCTGTGCCATCGCACAATCATTCTCATGTTTGAGCCCAGCGATGCAGCCACTGTGTCCTTCATCTTGCACAAGGTCTTCCTCTTTTTCACTGTCCCTGTACTTTACCAAACACGATGTCCTTCTCTAGGAACTGATCTCTCCTGATATCATGTCCAATCTACATGAAATGACGTCTCAGCATCTGTGTTAGTCTGAGTACTTTAGAGAAACAAATACACACACACACACACACACACACACACACACACACACGAGGGAGTTTTATATAAAGTTTAAGTGCACATCAAGAAAGCATCCCAACCCAGTGCTGCCCAAGTCCACAAGTTCAACATTAACCCATATGTCTGACAGCAATCCACAAAGTCCTCCTCCGTCTCATAAAACACATGCCATGATGCCGACTGCAGGAGGAAAGCTAATTCAGTGAATGTGTAAGCATCTCAGCGCTGGCAGGGGTCTCCACACAGCTGTTCCAGCACCCAGGGCATCATCGGGTAGGTTCATGTGGCTTCCCCTAAGAGATTTCTTGCAGGAAGTGAGCCTTGGAAGCTGAAACAGGGAACTGGCTAAGGCACCTGCACCCTGGTCTGACCATCAGAAAGCAAGAGGCCTGAGAACTAGAAAGGCAAGGCTCACTGAGCCATTTATCCCTCTGTCCTTCAATTAACCCCACATGTGTTTATCGGTCAGGTTGGCACAATAAACCACCTCACCCTTCTTGACTCTGAGGAGCATTCTTGTTTTACTTCTTCCATGATTGATTTGTTAATTCTATTGGTAGTCCCTGATACTTTCAGTGTTCTTTGTGAGCACCATAATTAAAATGCATCAATTATTTTTTGTCTTTCTTATTCCATGTCCAAATTACCCATGTGTATAAGGCAACTGAAAATATCACGACTTACTTCAGGCACACCTTAGTCCTTTACATAACATCCTTGCTTTTACACACTCTGAAGAAGTTTTGTGTATATTTATCCAATTCAATGCACCCTTTTATCCCTTGACTGCTGCTTCCATGAGCATTAATTGTGGATCCAATAAAAATGAAGTCCTTGACAACTTCATTATCTCTCCATTTACCAAGATGTTACTACTGGTACATTACATACTGAATACATACTGAATACATGTTTTGTAAACTGTAATGTACACCATGGTCTTCCCTTCACAAACCAGCATTGTCTAACAAAAATATAATGCAGGCCAAAAATACAAATCATGTATGTGTTTAGAATTTTGTAGTAGCCACTTTAGAGAAGTAGGATAAAGAAACAAATACACAATACCTCAGAGACCCCTTTATTTTATTTAAACCCCCTCTCTCTCATTGCCATTGAGTCATTGCCGACTCATAGTGACCCCATGGGTTTCCAACACCGTAATTGTTCATGGAAGTAGAAAGCCCAATCTTTCCCCCTCAGAGTTGCTTATGGCTTTGAACCATGTGAACAGCAGCCACACTCGTAACCACCAGGGCTCCTAGATATATATTTAAACCACATATACAAAATGTTATTATTTAGACATATTCAATGTACAATGATGAATGAAGTGTTCGGCATTCATTTCTGCCCTTTTGTTTTTGAATTCTGGTGTGTAACTTACTGTTAGCTGAACCAATAACTGAACCAATAACTGTACATTCCAACTCATTACAGATCTGCTCAATTCAGAGTACACATTTCACTTGCTCAAAAGCCACATGTGGCTGGTGGCCACCATATTGAATGGCACAGGTTTCAACAATTGCTTGGCTCATTTGCTTCACTTCCCAAGCTATGAAATACATTGCATTTTGCAGCCAGGGTCATTCACAGCAAGAACATGATTATAACACAAAAGGACAAAGCCTACTGAAAATGTTTATGAATGAATTATGTCAATGAACGTTTAAACTGCTCTTACTAAATCTGCAAAGAAGAGCCATATTTATTCCCCATTTCTATTCCCTGAGAGCAAAAACTTAATCACTTTCCCTATTTTTTACATGTAAATTTTGTTTGCTTTTTGTAAAAAAAAGAGTAAGGATTTCACATAGCAAAAAGGAAATTATTTAGGATTTACTTACTAGATATTTAGAAATTACAGAACAAGGAGACAGAAGAATGGGGATTGTGAAGACATCACTAAAGATATTAATCAGCCAAGTTGTCACTTAATAGTGTAAAAAATCTGACCGGCACTAGGTTGTTGCTTTGTTTGAGAACTTCCACTTGTACTCTTGTGAACTCTTCAGGAGACTCACTGGGGAAAAGAAGATACCAAATTGTTTTTACCTCTTTTATTTATGCATGTCCCATGAACCAGATATAAGAACTCCTAAATTTGAAGACTTTTAAGCTCCGCCATCAAGTAGAAAATAGTTAAAGTTGACAGTAAGGGCCAAAGAGTTTCAAGGAAATGCTAAACCTCTGACATTCAGAAACCACAGTTATATAATACTTCATTGTAATGGTTAATCGGTCCAGAGAGCAGCAGTGGTATTTTAAGAGCTTCCTGGATCATCTTCAACTTTGTCTTCATGTTTATAGCTCAACCAACGAAGAAAACACGCTTGTGCCTGGGTTGTATGCACTCATGGGTATGTCAACTTGGAAATGTTGTTTCCTCATTTTAGATCCCTTGCTTGATTTTTCCTCTATAGGAAAAACTCCTTAGTTTTCGTTCTAATTCTTCGTGAGCATTATATAACTAATATTAGAAATATTAGTAATTAATTTGCCAAGAACTTGCTTGTATAAGGTAGAGTAGGAACTTTTCAGTTCGATCAGTATGGGTGTTAATTATTTTAGTCAAGCTGTCCTTTAGGCGTTCTAAAGTGGAGTTTGTTCTTGCAGTCAAGAACATTGCTTCGTGCAGAATTAATTAATCATTATAAATATAAAACCTGCAGTATCAGCGCCTATGCTCAGAGAGGTTTCAAAAGGCAAGGTTGAAAGAGTCAATAGGTTGCTGAAGGGAATCGTATCATGAACCCACCCAGCCCCAGCTCCCAATCTGAAAAAGGCAATTAAATGGTCAACCTCATCTTTATATAGGCCTTTACTATTAAGTTTTCTGCAGTAGTATCTTCTTTTAAAGATATAATTTTTAAATTAATCATTTTATTGGTGGTTGGAGCTCTTACAAATCTTGTAACCGTCCATCATTCAACAGTATTAAGCACACTTGTACATATGTTGCCATCAATATTTCTAAAGCAATTTCTTTCTGCTTGAGTTGTTGGTAAAGGGAATTTTTTTTAAGAACAAGAATGATGAGGAAATGACTAAAAAAACAATTAGAATTTACTTCAGCTGAAATAAGAAACAAACAAATAAGCAAACAAACTCAAGGCCGGAGTCAGAACAATTTTATGTTTGCAGCACGAGGCTGGGCAGGTAAGGAGCCCTGATGGTCCCAAGTTCCATGCCAGGCTGCTCATCACAGGCAGCAGCTTGAACTCCTCAGCTGTTCCACTGGAGACTGATGAGGCTTTCTGATCCCTTGAAGATGTGCAGCCTCCGAAACCCACAGGCCCAGTTCTCCTCGGTGCCATAGGGTGGCCAGAAGTTGGGATTGACCAGGTGGCAGTGAGTGAGAGACTAAATGGATGCACATCTTCAGGAAGCTCTGCATTTTGTCACTCCACATTGGCTGCTCTGTCCACTGGCTGTCAGACTAGTGTGCCTTACATCATGGATCATAACCACCGAGCTTCCAGAGCAAAGATTGCCTTTTTCTGTTGCACCCTTTTTCAATAATTGCTCTGTGATATTGTTTCATTTTCCTCTTCTGCAATGGAAATAAAATTCAACCAAGTTATCCTGTAATACATTGAACAAAATATGGTGATCATTTCTGTATAAAAAAGGAAACCAATTGCCATAACAGTCTAGATAATAATGGTAATAACTAATATTTAATTGACCAACACTAGGATTCTAACTCTAACTGCTTTGAAGGCAATTGTCTCAGTTAATTTTCCTGACTCAGAAGGAGAGAGCATACTACTAAAGAAACATTTACTCAACTCCTTTTATATTTTTTTACCATCCGCAAATTTAAAAGCATTTACTTATAAAAATAGGCATGGCTAAAATCTTATAACTTGATTCCCTGTTGGCTACACTTTGAGCTTGATCTGGTTTTTAGTATTTTCTGTATTTTGTTGTTGTTGTTGTTTTCTCCCATTTGGGGCTTATCAATGTTGTATTTTGTTGTTGGTGGTTGTATGCTTGACTCTGTTACGTCCCTCTCTGTGTTTTTCAGTCTACGACATCTAGGTTGGGTGAATGTACAGTGACCATAACTAGAACAAGGGATCCTGGGGGACACAGCAGGGGGGGGAGGGAGAATGAGGAGCTGCTAGCAAAGAGTACAAAAAGGAAGGAGGAACTTGTTTGGAAAATGATTGTGATAGCAGTTGTATAATACTGCTTGATATGAGTGAACTATTCCATGGTATGATGTCTGGACTATGTTCTAATAAAATGATTTTGGGGAAAAGAAGACAATAAGAATTGACTCCTTGCTCAGGTCTCTGCCAAGAACAAGACAATGTGCCTTGCCCTCCAACGGGACTGTGGAGACAGAACACCTGAGCACGCTGCCAAGATGTAGATTCTTTTTTTTAAATACCATGCTCTTTCTTGAAAATCATCTTTTCAAATAAAAACTAATAATATGCAGTAATTAAAACCTTAAAGAAA
>NW_022111369.1:98792392-98802025 GCF_000313985.2 Echinops telfairi | reverse complement strand
ATGCTAAGTGAAGTAAGCCAAGCACAAAAGGACAAGTACTCCATGAGTCAGCTGAGGTAAGCTTTAAAAAAAATGCAAACGGGGCATAGGGAAGAAGATGCTGTATACATACATCCCTGGGGTGAAGCCCAGTTAATATGGCAGGGGCCAGGCTAAATCCAGGGATACATATGGGATACATATGGTAGCCGATTAAAAGGGTGGGGGGGAAGGTATGAGTAGCCGGGGAGACAGGGCACTAACCCCCACAGGGGGAGGGTGTTGATTGTGTCTCCACGGGTAAAATGTAGATTCTTATTTAGCACGTCTGGGCTGGAGCCCTCGATGCTGCATTTACAAGCTCCCACATGGTGCTGGCACTGCGTGTCCAGGCTGTGGGAACAAGGGTATAGTCAGAGATTTTGAAGTGATCAAGGCCCAACATACCAAACTAAACCTGGTAAATCCTTTCCGACTTATGGTGATCCCGAGTTTCATTGGAGAACGGTGCCCCGTAGTGTTTCCATGCCTGTGAACTCCTGTAGGCCGTCACCATGCGTTTCTTCCTAGGAACCTCTGTGGGGCTTTGAATTGTCAACCTTTCAGTTAGCAGTGGAGCACTTCATCATTTGCACCACTCAAAGCTACCAAGGCCAAAGGCCTGCGCTATAACAGTTTTGGTGAATAAAAAATAACCGGTGATTATCATGAGGGGCGGTGAAGAATGGAGCAGAGCTCCCGCGAGATGGATAGATACAGTGGCAGCAACAGTGGGCTCTAGCATCCCAGTCAGTGTGAGGGCGGTGGAGGACCCTGCAAGAGTTTCCTTCTGTGCTTTGCTGTGAGTCGGAACCAGCCTCACACACTTAGCAACAACAACCATAACTGAGGTGAGGGAACCAGTGTTACTTTTGTAGACAGAGCTTTTTGAGTTGAATCTTGTACAATTGACGGGTAAAAGTAAGTGCATGGTTGCTTAGGAGATTCTCATTACCTAAGTAAAATGATTTCCTGCACCCTGACTTTTGATAATCTCCACTGTGTCAGAGGAGAACTGTGTCCCATTGCATTTTTCACTGCCTGAGAGTTTGGAGAGAGGTAGATTCCCAGGCCTTTCTTCCAAGTTATTGATGGATGGACTTAAATCTTCAACTTTTTGGTTAACAACTGTGCGTAGCACCCAAGGATTCTGACTGGTGAATTCATGGGTAGAAAAGATGAAGAGAGTCTCCTAAAGCATATTGGGATTTCTCCAGGGCTTTTTGATCTCTCAGGAGAGAACTGGTGGGGATCTACCTGCTTGATGGGAATTCATACCAACATCTGAAGTGTTCTTCTGATTGTCCTTCTTCAGTATTTTAACCATCGGCAGTACATCTGGGCAGGTAGAGACTGATAAGGATGATGTATTCGGCACAGTTCACAGCATTAATTATGTAAGCACCCCCCATTTTTAGTTTATTTTAAAAGATACCGTTTTATGATTTGTATCACTACAATTATGTTTCTAATGGGATTTTAATTGATTTTGAATCCAATTAAAGAAAACCTATTTTTAAAGCGCAGCTCATCTGCTGCCACTGGAAGTCACGCCAGGCAAGCACATTGTAAGTCATTGGAGCATAATTTGAGTGCATTTTGGTGTGATCAGCTAGGGGGATTGATGAGTGCTCTATATTTAATATTCTTTAAAACATTGGCCTTCGTGTGTTTTGTACTTCTCAAGAGGATGTATAGGAGCCCATGATATAAATAACTATTTTTAATGGAGACATTTCTGTGAGCTTTTGGGTAAAAGTTATTGGCCTTAGTTTTGGGAAAGATGGAATTTCCTAAGATGCAAGACCTCTCCATCCATATATTGTGCCTGTAAATTATGAATTTTTTCTCCCCAAAGTCATGTTTATTGTGAGTTCCTACAGAGGGTGGTTTCAGATCGTTATAGTTTTCCCCCAATGGGCTAAGTTCAGCTACATTACTCATAAATCTAAACATTTTAATGGTTCCTCCTTGTCTATTGAATAAACTCTATAATTAAGGTTCCTCACAGTATAGCATAAAGGTAAACTAAAGTCAGATTCTAGTCTTTGCTATTCTTCTCACCAATACATTCCTTTCTCATTGCTAATACTCTTGTTCTTTCTGTCTAGAAAAAGTCCTTTAGTAGTCTGACATGAAAACCTTTTCAAAGACCAGTTCAGGGCTAACTGGAGGCCACGTGGTGGCTGGGAAGGAACTGGGGAATGGATAGGTTTTCCTTCAGCCAAGCCAAGCGGGAAGAGGAGGTATCCCCTTCAAAGCCCCTCATTGACCCTGTGCACAAGTGGTGCCGAGAGACATGAGCTGGCTTATTTCTCACAGCAGAATGCTTTCAAAGTTCATCATACTACATGAAACAAGTCAGTGTAAACAGGACACCTATTGTATCCTCCCACTTACATGAATATGCTAGTATATACAGGCCAAAGTTCATGATTACCAGGGTGGGTGGAGAGGGAGGAAGAAGTCCTCATTGCTTAGGGGACACTGAACCTCTGTTAAGAGTGATGGGAAGATTTGGAACCAGATAATGGTGATTTTTGTACATCACTTTGAACATAACCTTACATGCAAACAATGTGAAAAGTGCAAATTTGGGTTAAGCATCTAATTTAGAGAAAAGAGAGAGAGACAGAGACAGAGAGAGAGAGAACCCGAATTTGAGGCCACAAAATTAACATCACTTCTTAGGACTAACACTACAGTAGTGTGCACTGAGCTGCTGACCAAAATATTGCTGATTTGAACCCATCCAGGGACATCAAATAAAAGGACTGGTTAGCTGCTTCCCTACAGACTCAGTCAAGGAAACCCTACGGGACTCACTACTACTCACTACTCTGTAGCACACGGAGGTGGCAGGAGTTGGACTAAATTCAACCACAATGAGGGAAATTATTTAAAAGCTGGGAAACTTCAATGCCAGCGATCTCTAACCAAGTGGAAGTTTCTTCCCTTTGAATTTTAAAATGATGGCATAGTGGTGGCACATTGAATTGCTAACTGCAAGGTCAGCAGTTCTAAACCATCAACTCCTCAGGACAAAGATGAAGCTTTCTACTTTCCTGAAGAGTTACAGTCTCAGAAATCCATCAGGGCTGTCCTAAAGGGTAACCGTGAGTCAGAATTGACTCAATGGTTGTGAGCGTGGCTTTAGTTTTTGCGTTTTTGGCCTCAAGTGATGTCTAAGAAGCACAATGAAAGGCATTTATTTTTATTTTTATCTCAGTAACTGATGCTCAACACTTTTCTAATCTATCTACTTAGAGGTGAGCCTTAACTGGAAACTTCTCTTGTGTATAATCAAGTCCCTGTCTTTGCTGACCTTATAAGTGCAGAGTCATGTTCCCAAGTCCTACAATTCCAAGCATGCTGCATAATCCCAATAGCCACAACTATGAGAGCCTTATAGGCCATCTTGGTCCTCAGAGTCACTAAAAATGGTCAATGTCTCCTGGATTCTGGCTGTGCTAGGAGAAGATGATTTTTTTCACTTTGTCCAAAATTGGGTTTTACCTACAACGAGGCAACTTATGGTCAACATTAGTGAATGTGTTCATATGGAGAAGGTAGATAGATCATAACATAATGGAAACATTTTGTCACACACACCCCAAAAGAAAAGAAAGAGTTTTTCTAATCTAGAAGGAAAAGAACAAGGGAGAAGAGCAGAAGGGAGAAGGGGAGAGTAGAGAGGGGTAGAGAGGCAAGAGTATAAATATGGCTTTAGAATGTGTTTGCCAGCTCGCCCCTTGGGGACAGTTGTGGCTGAGGAAAACACAAGAGGGAGAGAAATCAAGGCAATGTCACCAGGTGTTCTAAATTCCATTGCAGACAGCTGTTTAGAAGCCCAGGTCTCTCCAGGTTATAAGGAAGGGCTAAGAAAACTGGTTGAGTGATGGGGCTTGGATGGAGAAGAGTCATCCATAAAACAGGCAGACTGTGGGTGGGAGTCACAGAAGGGACCACATATTCAATCAGTGCATGTTAGTGCATGCCAAAATATTTCATTGGACCCAGTCATACACTAGTGTTTCTTGGTTCAGGTACTCCGATGACCTGATGTGACAAGTGGACCAGTGAGGACAGTGAGTTCTTCAGGTGAAATTCATCCTGCTAACACTCCCACAGTCATACCAGGAGGCCCCATCACATCAGACAGTCCCCTGCACCCTGGGCTTTACATCAGACCCCCCAAAAAATCAAAAGAGGAAAAGATTAGCCAATTACCTAAAAACAAGAGGAAAACAACAAATAGCCAAACAAACCATTCTGGAAATTTGTTTTGAGCAAAGAAAGAGTTAAACTAGAAGAAATACTATTTCAATCAAAAATGACGGAGCAATGTTGAAATGTCATGATTGAGTCTGTTGTCCCCTAAAAAGCAGGAATCAGAACTCATGAACACGTTGAGTTGAGTTATGGAAAAACAGCCGTATAAGTCAAAGTGTGTAAACTTCAAAAGCCCCCGTGCTCTCTTTCAAATGTCACTTCCTGCCTGAAACCTTTCCATTCCTCCAGTTGAGTGGGTTTCCTTCCTCATATGTGGCTTTTCTCAGTAACATGATTTTTTAAATATAAGTTTTTATTGTGGTTTAGGGGAAGGTCACATCTTTACACTCGATAATCCAAATGCATTCTGATTCGATTGATCCATTGCAATCCTCAGGGTCCCACAGCGTGTCCCACTTCTTCCCGCTGTTTCCTGGTTCCATTCTTCCCTCTTTCCTAACCCTCTGAATGTTGTCCTTAATTGTCTGCGTTCATCTAAATTGCTAATTTATATAGATTAAGCGCACAAGCAAAAATGACCTTTGGGTCATTAATTTAAACGATTCTCGCTCTTACAAGATAATAAGACCTTTGAGAATAGAAAATCCCACATTCTTTTCTATTTAGCCCTCTAGCACTAGTCTGGGGCCTTACCTGTCTGAGGTATAGTCAATGAGTGTTGAATGTATCATGTATTCATGCAGTCAATCAATCATATTAGTGTTTTTGATGTTATTGCTATTATTAGGTGCAATCAAATTGGTTCTGAACAATAGGGACACTATGCACAACTGAGCAAACACTGTCTGGTCTTGTGCCTGATTCACAGTTGTTCCTGTGTCCAAACCCATTATTGCAGCCACTGCATTGATCTACCATGTTAAGGGCATTTTCCTTTTTCCCGTGCCTCCACTTTACTGAGCATTATGTCCTTCTCTGGGGCGGGTCTCTCCTGCACAGATATCCAAACTATGAGAGATGAAGTCTTGTCATCCTTGCTTCTAAGTCGCACTCTGGCTGTACTTCTTCCAAGACGGATTTTCTTGTCCTTTTAGCAGTCCATGGTATTTTCAATATTCATCTCCAGCACCACTATTTAATTGCAAGGATCCTCCCTCTTCCTTATTCAATGTCCAATTGTCACATGCATATGAGGCGATTGAAAATGCCATGCTTGGGGTCAGGGGCACCTTGGTCTTCAAAATAACATCTTTGCCTTTCAATACTCTGCAGAGGTTATGTGCAACAGATTTACCTAAGGCAACTCATCTCTTGATCTCTTCACTGCGGCATCATGAGCAGTGACTATGGATCCAAGCAAGACAAATTCCTTGACAACTTCAACCTTTTCTCCATTTACCATGAAGATACCTATTGGTACAGTTGTGAGGATTGTAGTCTTCTTCATCATGAGCTCTAATCCATACTGGAGACTGCAATCCTTGAACTTGTTGTCAGGTGCCACCAAGTTGGTTGTGACTCAGAGAGACCCGGTGTGCAACAGAATGAAACACTGTCTCATCCTCCACCACCCTCACAATCATTGTTATGTCTGAGGCCACTGCTGAAACCAGGGTCTCAATATATCTCATTGAAGGCCTTACTGTTTTTCTCGAATCCTCTGCTTTACCAAGCATGAAGTCTTTCTCAGAGGACTGGCCCCTCCTGATGACATGTATGTAAGACAAATATCTCTATCCTCTGTTTGATAGCATTATTCTCCTGAGATGGATTTATTTGTTTTTTTAGAAGTCCATGGTATCTTCCATATTTTTTTACCAATACCATAATTCAAAGGCTTTGGTCCTTCTACTGTCTTCTTTATTCCTTGTCCATTTTCCACACCCATATAAAGTCACTGAAATTCCCATGACAAGGATCAGGTCCACTTTAATCCTTAGATAGGGGTGTCATATTCAGGCAAGATGGGAAAAATAATGGATTAGGAATCATGATATATAAGTTTTCATAGGCTCCTACTTCCCAGTTCCTGCCTGTGTGGTTTCAAGATGTGTGTTTTTTTTAACCTTACCTGAATAATGGGTGCAGACTGTATTGACTCTTCCTTTGGTCTACTTTACTTTCTGTGGAAAGAACTGACCCTTCTTGGTTACGTTAAGTATCAGGAGAACAATCTGCTGAGTGTAAAAGTTCTGTAGCTCTGTTCTTGCTTTATTCAAACTCACCTGGACTCTTTATAGCATAGTAACTCTGAGACTGAAACCTGGACTTCAACAGATGAAGTTCACCTTAGAGCCTCAGCTGAGCTGAAGATTAGGTTATAATTGAAAGGATTTCCCCATCTCAGTGGAAGCACCTCAAAATGAATAGTCAAGGCCATACTGACTGCCCCTAGTATTTTGTGTGATAAAATATAATGATGTTGTTGCTTGTGTTATGATTTTCACCTAGAACTCCAGAACAGGACTTGGAACTGCAAAGAAAAGACAGGGTCCCTTGAAACAGAGACACAAAAATCTAACATTTTAAATCTGTGCCTTTAACTTGGCTCTGCCAGGCATAAAGAACATAGATTGGTTATACTCAGTTGTATTTCCCTGCTAGATAGAGCTTGTAGCCTTAGAGCAAAAGTGCAAGTCACCATGGCTGATGGGGGCATGGATCTACCTAAAGAAGATGTCAATGTACCAGTGTACATCCTCTGGTCCAGCTAGCCAAATTTTTAAGGCAGACTTGGGATTATGATAGTGGAGGGGGTATGAAGGAGGAGGAAGCATTTAAGAACTAGAGGAAAGTTGTATGTTTCATCGTTGCTACACTGCACCCTGACTGGCTCATCTCCTCCCTGCGTCCCTTCTATAAGGGGATGTCCCGTTGCCTACAGACGGGTTTTGGGTCCCCACTCTGCACTCCCCCTCATTCCCAATGATACGATTTTTTGTTCTGATGATGCCTGATACCTGATCCCTTCGACACCCTGTGATCACACAGGCTGGTGTGCTTCTTCCATGTGGGCTTTGTTGCTTATCAGCTAGATGGCCGCTTGTTTATCTTAAAATTTTAAGACCCCAGATGCTCTATCTTATGATAGCCAGACACTATCAGCTTTCTTCACCACATTTGCTTGTGCACCCGCTTTGTCTTCAGGGATCATGTCGGGAAGGTGAGCATCTCAGACTGCCGAATTATTAGAACAAAGTGTTCTTGTGGTAGGGGAGTACTTGAGTAGGGGGCCACTGTCCATCTGTTTCCTTAATTCTAAAACTATAAATGGACACTGGTACAGATAGGAACCGGAAGCACAGGGAATCCAAGATAGACGATCCCTTCAGGACCAGTGATGAGAATGTGATAGCAGGAGGGTGGAGGGAAGGTGAGGGAGAAAGGGGGAACAGATTACAAGGATTTACATATAACATCCTTCCTGGGGGACAGACAGAGGAGAAGTGGGTGAAGGGAGACACTGGATGGTGTACAATATGACAAAATAATAATAATTCATAAATTATGAAGGCTTCATGTGGGAGAGGGGAGCAGAGAGGAATGGGGAAAATGAGGAGCTGATACCAAGGGCTCAAGTAGAAAGCAAATGTTTGATAATGATGATGTCCACAGATGTACAAATGTGCTTGGCAATGGATGGATGGATGGATTGTGATAAGAGTTGTACATGCCCCCAATAAAATGATTTTTAAAAAAGAAGAAGTCAATGATAGGAACCTGAAAGATACAGTTTTTTGATTCCCTATGGATTGGTAATAGGATTTAACCGTTCATTCTGCCTCCTTAACCACATTACTTTAATTTCACTCTACACTTGTCAATTACGAAAGGTATGACAATATTTTTGTACTTCAGAAAACATCAATCATAGAGGGCTAGTGAATTTCACTAACAGGGGTGAGTGGTCTTCCTGATCCATTGCAAAAAATTTATGGAAAAAAGTAGGTGTTGGAATCCCAATGCCAGGTCTTGTAGATTTAATTCTATGTCACTATAGGGGGTTCTGTGATATGTTAATTAGATCATATCCTATTAAAGTGGGTTCTTAATTGAATCATTTCTGGTTTATTAAAAGAACAAATTAGGTACACATGGGGGGAGACAGATACCATATGAAGAGCACATATAAGCAAAAGAACCAGTGAATGCCAAGAAGGACATGGAAGGAATTGGCAAAGCCCAGTCCTGTTTTGTGCTTCTCAAAAACACACACACACACACACACACACACACACAAATAGTTGATCCCCATTGAGTCAATTCTGACTCATAGCGACCCTGTAGGGTAGAAATGCCCATGAGGATTTCCAATATTGTAATTATTTATGGGAGTAGAAAGCCTTCCTACTTCTCCCATTGGGCTTTTAGTACCCACAAATATGAGAAAAATAAAGTTCTGTTATTTAAAGACATTCATTTGTATTTATGTTACAACAACACAAAGAAACGAAGACTCTCAGATACTGCTGTGGTAATCTTGGGAGTCCTATTGATTACTAAGGCATTTGAAAGAAAGGGGCACAGAGAAGACTTTGTATTTGCATTGCAGTGAATTGCCACTCCTAAGAGATATAGAGCTTTTAGAAGGCTGCATAAGAGAGAGGTGCTTGGTGGAAATGTAGCAGAAAGAGAAACTGCAAAGGACGGGGTTGAATTCTAAATTGTAGAGCCTGGGAAGCAATGTCTCTATACAATAACTTTAATTTTTTTCCAGGGATTTAAATATTTAATTCCAAGTTAAAAATTACATCTGTAACTCTTTGAGGTTCTTGATATTGTATTGTTTTTAGGGCCTTTATGCAGGTATTTAATACATGTTTCTAATGTTGATTAGTCCTATAATGTATTTCACTTGGAAAATTTTCAGATGGGACACACATTTCAGCCATGGGTAGAATGAAACATTGCCTTTTCTTTACTATGCTGGTCTATTTTAGAATATTCTGAGGGGGACAATTTCATCGCTCTCAGCTCTTCCAAAGTAGTAGTAGTGTAGGGGAAACACCTTATCAAAGTACAAGTAAGATGGTCTCAAATAAAACATTAGTCCTCAACTCACTCCCCAACTCCACCCAGTACCAGAGCTTTGCTTGCCTGACAAAGTTGAAAGCCATTTTATAAAAGCACCAATTTCCAATCTCATATGATTTGCATTGGGCAAATAATCAGAGGAGTTGGGTTATATGAAGAAAAATGCCGTATTAGGATTGGAGGGAGGTTTATTAACAACCTATGGTATGACACAACCTTGCTGAAAGTGAAGATGATTTGAAGCACTTGCTGATGAAGATCAAGGATTACAAATTTACCTCTGGATTACAGCTCAATGTAAAGAAAACCAAAATCCTCACAGCTTGACCAATAAGTAACATAATGATA
>NW_022111369.1:98780480-98791774 GCF_000313985.2 Echinops telfairi | reverse complement strand
AAGACTGTGTGCTGTTTTGTCCTGTGGTAATTATAGGGTCACTGGGAGTCAGCGCAGGCGCCATGGTACCTAACAGCAGTAGCACGGTGAAGGGTCTAGTGGTTGACGTTCCGCTGTACATTTCAAGGTAGACATTTTAGAAGATATATTTCTGCTCTTTCTTCCATCACTCCCCACTCCGCCCTTCTCCTTCTTGGGAGAAGAATAACTTTTCGGATTGGTGGGCTTGGGAAGAAGGCTCTGAATGTCCATGGTTAAGTTTGTCCGGCTTTCCCATGTTGGAACTGCCTGTTTGCAGAAGGGTGGTTTTAGTTTGGGGTTTCCTACCATAAGGTAAGCATACACAGGTTAGTCCAAGTCTAGTTCTTGAAACTATGCTGAAATGCTGTTGTTTCTGGTTAATGAGGACAGAGCCACGTATCTGGTCTGCATGCCCGTCCCATAGTTCCCCATGGTCTATATTTGGAAGACGTCTTGGGAAACCTAAATGTGATGCATATTAAGGATGTTTCTCTTACTCCCTTTTTATTTATAATACAGGGAGTATTTACCTTTTTTCTACTAAAGAGTTTTGCTTATTTATCACCCTAAATCCAAATGATACCCAGAAGTTTACTCAGTATCGAGCCTGATGGCAAGACAAGAAAAGAACTTACTTGGTAAAAATACCACCAACCACGGAGTCAACACTGGATTCAAACCTGCCTCTTGGACAAACTGGTTATGGACCAAATTACTCAAAGTATCCATGACGCCTTTGTAAAATATTGAGGACAGAATTGATCTCACGGGACTGCAAAGATTACATGAGATAAACTGTATAACTGAATTTATTAATTCTCTAGTTCACTGAATCTGGTACACCATAGTGTCTTGACTGTGAGTTATTCTCCTTATTCTTCTTTCTTAGATTGAACAAAGTTTCTTTATCCCCTCCCCCCCACCAGCCCTGACTCCCACACATGCACCAGGTCTGTATACTCATAACTTTTATTCACTTTGTCATAATTGGTTGACCTATTGTTGATGGAGGAAAGTGCTTTGTTAAGAATGCAAACAACTTAGTGTGACTGCTATCAAATATACACAAAGTAAAATTTGTGCTTATTATGATGATAAGTATTATTACTTACCAATATAGTCCTTTTGAAGTTCTGTACTTTCCCTTATGATAAATCTGTGCCTGCAGTGTGATAAAAATGATTCTATTAAAAAAAACCAGTATCCTTTTTGCACAATTACAGAATTATATCATAAAATTATTAAGAAACCTTATTATGGAATTCTATAGTTATGTATAATATGCCACACTGTTATTATCCTTGAAACTACTTTGTTTGTTGTGCTTACTCTCTGTAATTTCACTAATAATTATCCAATGCTTGCATGTATAGGGCTTTTGTATTTTTCTTTCATTCTACAGGATGATAAGAGGAAAACAGAATGATTTTCCTTTATCAGCAAAACCACAAAAAAAAATGAACACAGTGTGTTATTATAAAACCACAGAAGCATAGCCCCCAACCCTCCCCCACACACAGTAAAAACACCCTAATTTAATGTGTCATTGTTGCACGTTCACCCTTCTTTGATTAATGATTTCACTCAGTTCTATTTACTAAGCTAACTATGCCAAGTCCCTGTGGGTACTGGGGCCAATGGGATCAATGAGATTGGGTCCCTGTATGTGTTAGTCTGGGTACGTTAGAGAAACAAATCCACAGAAACTCATGTATAAGAGAGAGCTTTATATAAAGGTTAGGTGTGCATCAAGAAAACATCCCAACCCAGTGCTACCAAAGCCCACAAGTCCAACATTAGCCCATTAACCCATATGTCCAACACCAATCCACAAAGTCCTCCTCCATCTCACAAAACACATACAACGATGCCGACTGCAGGAGGAAAGCCGAGTCAGTGAGTGTAAGCATCTCAGTGCTGGCAGGGGTCTCCACATGGCTGCTCCAGCATGGGCTGCATTGGGGTAGGTCCATGCGGCTTCTCCTTGGGGATGTTTTGCAGGAAGTGAGCCTTGCCAGCTAAGCAGGGAACTGGCTAAGGCAGCTGCACCCTGGGCTGACCATCACAAAGCAAGAGACCTGAGAACTAGAAAGGCGAGGCTCACCGAGCCATTTATCCCTTTGCCCTTCAATTAACCCCACATGTGTTTATCAGCCAGGTTGGCACAATAAACTATCTAACTGTACTTGAGAGGCTCCTGATAAAGAACGGTAAAAGGAACTTGGGATGCTGGCAGCAGAAAGAGCATCAGCTTTCTCTCAGCCAGAGAAGAGAGACAGTGAGAAACACGTGTCCAGAACCTTGTTTCCAGGAATTGGGTTACACTATTGGGGCCGGAGTAAGTCAGCCTGAAATCCATAGGCCCCAGTACCTACAGGGATTTGGCACAGTTAGCTTAGTAAATGCTGGCATGTGTGGACATTGACTGAAGCTGCTCTGCACGAGTAGAATATCTCTTCTCAGGGAAGCCTCTGCTTCCTATGTGCCTTCACCTGGTTGAATCCGGCCCACCAGATGAGCTGAAATGATCTCTTCCTTAAAAGTGAAGAAGTATGAAACTTACGACTCTCCTAATATTTTCATAGTTTAGTGTTTCACTAAATAACAGGGGACAATAGAGTGGTCAAATCGACACACAAGATGGACCCTCACAATGATCATTTGTAAAATCCTCATGAATCAGCTTGTGTGCCCTCTCAGAATGATGTCTAGTGAGCAAATATTGAAAAAGTTTGTTAGCTAAAGTGCTAGCAATTTTACTTTGAAATTATAAGCTCTCTGTTATTATCATGTCACCAAAGGTTCAGGACTCTGGTGGCTATCGTGTCGTTAGGGAGAAATCAGACAGAAAATTGTTGTTGTTTATAGGTTCCATGTTTTCCTACCCATAATGACCTTATGTTCCGCTGAAGAAAACACTACCTGGTCTTGAGCCATACTCTCAATTACCCTTAAGCTTGAGCGCATCATTGCAGCCAGCCACTGTGTCAATCCAACTCATTGTGTGCCTTCTTCTTTTCATCGCCTCTGTACTTCACTAGCATGTTGCTCTTCTCCAGGAACGGGTCTCCCTGACCACGTGTCCACAGTAGGTACTATGAAGGGTCGCCGTCCTGGCCTCTAAGGAGAACTCTGGCTGTGCTTCTTCCAAGACAGATTCATTTGTTTTTTCAGCAGTCCATGGTGTTTTCAATATTCTTCAGCACCACAATTCAGATCTACAAATTCTTCTTGCCTTCCTTATTCACTGTCTAACTTTCACATCCACGAGGCAACTGAAAAGACCCTGGCTTGCGTCAAAGGCATCTTAACCCTCAATGTGACATTCTTACTTTTTAATGCTCTGAAGAGGTCTTGGTCGGATAATTGAGTTAGAAATTGTTGCCTAATCCTTGTATGTGTAGAGGGAACCTATAAAAACAAGTACAAGGTTTTGACAGGAAATAAAAATGACCACTTCTCATAATATATGTTGTTGTTGTTGTGTGCTCTTGAGACAATTATGACTCATGGTAAACGCATGGGCAGTAAACACCACAGGGTTTCCAGTGCTGTCATCTTTATGGAGCTGATTGCCAAGTCTTGCCTCTTGAAGCGTAGAGGGTGGCTTCAAACTACTGACTTTTGGGTAGTAGTATTTAACCCTGGTATAATAGCAGGCTTCTTAATAATACATAGTCATTACTTATTAGATTCACAGAATGTGACCATGTCAGCATTTCCTAATCTATTTTACTTGGAACACTAGTTTCTTGGGATGAAATGACTGCTTGTAGTATGATTTCCTACCTACCTACCTACCAACCTACCTTCCTACCTACCTACCTACCTACCTACCTACCAACCTACCTTCCTACCTACATGCCTACCAACCTATCTGGAGCCCTGGTGGGGCAGTGATTACACATTTCATTGCTAACTGCAAAGTCAGCATTTAAAAACCACAAGCCCCTCATCAAGGGAAAGATAAAGCTTTAAAGTCCCCTAAAGGGTACCATATAGGAAACCCAAAGGAGCAATTCTACCCTGTCCTATAGGCTTTCTATGAATCAGAATTGATTTGATGGCAGTGAGTGTGTTTGAGTTTCTATCTGTCATCTATCTATTTATCTATCTATCATCTATCTATCTATCATCTCCCTACCTATCTATCATCTAACTTTATTTGTATATTTCTGCATGCATTTGTATGCAAAGGACTCTTTTTGTTAGGGTGTTAAGTTCTGTTGAGTTAGCTTTGGCTTACAGTGACCCTGTGAACAAGTGAAGGAAACACTGCCCCATCCAGCACCATCTTTGCATTTGTATTATGTTTGGGCCTGTTATTGCAATGCAAAATATGCACATTAAACTCATATTAAGGAGCTCCAAAATTTTGTGGAAAAATTTTCATGTTTCAATTCATTTTTCCACAAACTTTTTGAAATTCCCTCGTATCTTACCTTTATGTGCAAATAACTATCTCATAAATGCATACACTGAATATGTGATTGTGTGTATTATTCCTTGCAGTATTTAGGCTTGGTGTTGTAGGATTTGGGGGGCAGAAGGGCTGGGTTGGGGAATGGAATCAGGGAAAGATAAGCAGCTAAGCAGCCATTCAAATCCAATGGAAAGTTCTTCCATAATGTGCCAGAGTTGGAAGAGAGCGTTAAAGGGTGTCAAGTCTGACTACTCATCCAGCGGGCAATGCGGTCGTTCTTTCAGTCACACGGCTGGTCAAGACTTCATATCGAAAAGAAACTTCAGAATCTGACAACATGATCCATCACATTGTCTCCATCCTTATTGTGATAATGCCGTTTGTCATTGCCAAAGGCCTCCAACAAAAATATTTCTGAAAAGAAAACCAACAGAGTAAGAGTGAAAGCAATGCCATACAGCTTGGTCCATCAAGGGTGTCTGTGAAGTGAAGGTTTGCAGCAGTATGAGCCTGCCCCACACCTCTTAATTGTTGGATGTTGGATGTGAGGAGAAAGGGTTTTACAGGGTTCAGGATTTTTATGCACTTTTTATTGTGACTGGGTGATTCATATATATTTCGCTTTATCTAATTGAATGCGTTCCCCTTAATGTAACATCACTTATCCCACCTTCTATCCTTTGTTTTCTGTTTCCAGTCCTGCCCTTTCCTAATTCCTTTTGAATGTTGTCCTTGGATAAATGCTGTTCTTTTGATCTTGAATGGTTGATAATTCAAAGGTACGCATACTCATTAGTGTTATATTGCTCTCCTTGCAGAACTATCTAGAACAGTGGTTCTCAACCTTTTTAATACTGCGGCCCTTTAATACAGTTCCTCATGTTGTGGTGACACCCCCCCCCACACACACACACAACCATAAAATTATTTTTGTAGCTACTTCATAACTGTAATTTTGATAATGTTATGAATCAGGTGACCGCTGTGAAAGGGCCGTTCGACCCCGGAAGGGGTCGTGACCGATAGGTTGAGAACTGCTGATTTAGGAGCACTGACGGCCTAGTGGGTTACACGTTGGGCTGGTAACTTCCAGGTCAGCAGTTCTAAACCAAAAGCTACTCTATGGGATAAAGAGGAAATTTTCTATTCCGATAAAGAAATACAGACTCAGCAACCCTCTCTGGGTCTTCTCTGTCTGTCCTATAGGATCTCTAAGAGTCAGAATCAAATCAATGGCTGTGAGTTTGATTGGCTTGGCAGGCCTGTCAATTGTTTGGCTGAAAATAGCCATGGTGCTGAGTTCAGTTTCAAACACAAATTGTGACTAAAGGGTAGTCTGAGGGGTTCCACCAACTGGTCTCTAGATAACCGCTCCTGTTTTAAAATTTTGAGTTTTGATGCACATTTTTCTCTCACTCTATCCAGGAAACTTTTCAGAGATGTTCCAATGGGTGGTGGTAGCCAGGCAATAACTAGTTTATTCTGGTCAAGGAAACTGATGTTACCATTATTCATCAGGCCATTGAACTGATTTTTTTTTCAATTTTTAAATCACTCTTCTTTTCCCTGGACAAAGAAAGACCAATAGTTGCATCTTCGATGGCCATTCATGAGCTTTGACGACCACAGTAGCTACTCCCCACAGTAGTTTGTACAATATTGTCTTTGTGGACTATGTTATGCCAATGTATTTGGGATCTCCCAAGACTATGTTCCCGATCTCTTACACTCAGCAACTCATTCCGTCAAAGTGTTTGTTTTGGCTAAGAAGTTTGCATATATTAGGAGTCATAACTTTTGAGCTTGACTTCAATGGACAGTGGTTAAATGCTCATCTCCTAACTGATAGATCAGCAGTTCAAATCCACTTCCATAGAGATTACAGCCTTGGAAACTTAGTGGCATGGTTCTATACTGTCCTATAGGATCACCATGAATTGGAATTAACTTGATGGCAATGTGTTCAATGGTTAAAATTTGACTAAATGTAGAAGGAAATGAAGGGGATTCCATGGGGATGTTTGTGTGTCCCAGGGCAATTCAGGGAACTGAGTTTTCAGAGGTCAGAAAATACGGTGAGTATTGGGTGGTACATGGGAGACAGACTGGGCTTGGACTAGGGCTAGATGATGAGCCCTTCCATGTCTGGTCAGCAGGCTGAGAAGTGGGAGATTCTGAAGTTGTCGGAGTTGCCGTTGCCATAGCTGGAGGCACCTTACCAAGCTAAGTTTGTGGCAGCTTAGGGAAATACTAAATTTGAGCATACTAGAGTGACAGTAGGTAATCAGAGGCTAAGGATTCTTAAGTGGATTAGGTGAAAGATAATAAGGGTCTAAATTAGGCCAGGTGAGCCAGATAGGATTTGCAAAACATTGCATGGTTAATCTGATCAACCATAAGATGCAACAGACAAGGAGAAATCAAAACAGCTATCATATATGCAGTTTTCACCTCAGTGGGTAAGAATGTCTGGGTCCATGGCCATGGATTGGTTTTGGATATAATCTTTCCCGTAACCACGTGGACTTGTAGATGTGGTGTCTGCCTCTTCTTTATGTATTTGTTTACCTATTCATTCATTCTTGCATTGATCTATTCTGGGGACTGGAAATCCAGTCTATTGGTGGGCACAGCACATTGGACATGGCTGTACTACCCACGTCTTCATGAATGCAGAGTCCGTCCCTTGATTCCCCATCATTTTCAATGTGACACTTTCCAGCCGCCATATCTTTAAACTCATCGGTATTCAACTTGGTAATAAAGCCTCACTTCTTGGAGATGGTCTTCTGGCATACAAGGAACTTGAACCTGGTTACATGTTGGGCTGTAATCTCATACACTTTGTTTAGCAGCTTGGTAGAGATGGATAGGATGCCTTTTCCAACATGGGCCCTCGTCATAATAACCTGAGGTTTTCCAAAGGCATCTCCTATGTCTGTCGGGAGCCTGTTGACCCTAATACAGGACAGCATCTTGTTGATTTGGATGATGTTCTGAGGAATCGAGCCTCAGTTAGCTGTGAAAACCATCTTTGCCACCACTTTTTACTAGGTGTTTTTTGGCTCCAATATGGGCAGCTTGCAGGACTTCTGAAAAGAGCTGTTTGTATTGATTGATCCAACCCCTTGTGACCCCAGAATGGGATCTAATCCACTTGTGCCTTCTCCTGATCCACATCAAAGATGTGAATCTGAGCATCAGGGACACCTTGGCAGACTGGGGCCTTTGGACAGGGCTTGTTCTTAAAATACTGGTAACCCTGGTTGGAGCCTTAGCTCATGATGACACCAAGATCTTTGTTGTTTGCTAGAGGAAATGTTCCTACCTCCCCTTCAAGTTCATTTTCGTACTTCACCTCCATCCATGACTATGTCAGGTCCCTCCATACTCCAGTCCATCGCATTTGACCATTCCCCGTCCTGCAAGATGTTCTTCCTTGATGGTCATCCTATTGCCTAATTTCAATCGTTCTGATATTTGTGTCTACATCACCTCTTTAGAAGGAGTATCAGGCATCAAAGACCAAAAAAATTATAGCATTGTGAATGAGGGGGAGTGCAGAGTGGGGACCCAGGGCCCATCTGTGGGCAATTGGACATCCCCTTGCAGAAGGGCCGCAGGGAGGAGATGAGCCAGTTAGGGTGCAGTGTAGTAATGATGAAACATGCAATTTTCCTCTATTTTTTGAATGCTTCCTCCCCCCACCCCCCGACCCCCACTATCATGATCCAAAATCTAGCTTACCAATCTGGCTGGACCGGAAGATGTACACTGGTACAGATAGGAACTGGAAACACAGGGAATCCAGGACCAGTGGTGAGAGTGTCGGATACCGGGAGGGTGGAGGGAAGGTGAGGAAGAAAGGGTAAACAGATTACAAGGATCTACATATACCGTCCTCCCTTGGGGCAGAGAGCAGAGAAGTGGGTGAGGGGAGGCAAGGATTCATGGGGGAGGGTGGGAGAGGGGAAAATGAGGAGCTGATACCAGGGGCTCAAGTGGAAAGCAAATGTTTTGAGAATGATGAGGGAAACAAATGTACAAAAGTGCTTAACACAATGGATGTATGGATGGATTGTGATAAGAGTTATATGAGCCCCCAATAAAATAATTTTTTTAAAGGAGTGTTTACCATTCCAAACACTCTGCTCCAGGACCCTTTAAGTTTCCACCTCCTTTCTTTTTGCTCAAAGCGCTTCTCATAACCTGTACCTGTAGTGCTTATTGATTCGTTTGTTGTCAGGTTCTCCCTCTTCACTCCCTGGCCTACAAAATGCCAAGAAATCTAATGGAAATCCAAAATTCCAATGGAAACTCCAAGAAATCTAGACCTTTTTTCTAATACTTCTCCCTGGAGTCCAGCAAACTCCCTTGCCCTAGTTGGCACTCATTTCATTCAATATCGCTTGAATCAATGAACGGATTGCAAGTTTCAAATGAAGAATGTCTTTACAATATTCTGAAAGGTGAAACACTGCTGGTGTCTTCTTTCACTTCACTTTCACTCTGAAGGGATTGCATTTTTGATAAATATCTTTTACAATTAAAGAGAGAATGGAATTCCTAATAAGAATGTAAAAACGATTTACATTTTATAAGGTGTAACATCAAATATCAGTGACTTATAAAAAAGAAAGGAGCTTTTGACTTCTTATTCTACTATAGAAAATATTTTAAATTGACCATTTCTATTTTTTTTTATTTGTATAAATAAACTAGACAAGAGAATGGGGAAAGTGTCATGATTCTATCTGTTATTTAATATCTCTCCTCGGGCTTTCTGAGTCTGTGATACATAAAGTTGTGCAAAAGAGAACGAGGCAGGCTCCCTGCGACCTTTGGGTAGCTTAAACATTTAGACACCTGATGGCAATCTTTCATTAAATTTGGTATAACAGCAGCCATTCTGGCAGGTAGGAGAGAATACAATTTATATTTTTTCTATTGCAGTTTTCACACCAAATATCTGAAAATGTTTCCCAGAGATAGAACCGAGAGCTTAATGTTTTCCTAGATGAGCATGGTAGCTTTCACCGAGCGAGAATGATGTGGGTGAATGAGCTTGATGAAAAGAAGAAAGAAGAAGAAGAGAAACACGCACAGTCCAGAACACTGCGAGATTTAGGCAGGCTACTCAGAGGAGGGGGCGGATATGATGCCAATGGGCAGGGGACTAGTTTAGTTGGCTTATGCCCCTGCGGAAATGCACTGGAATCTTGACAACCAGCTTTCCTTCTCCACCTCCTCCTCCCACTCTTCTAGCCTTGCCCCTGGCTTGGAATAAAAGATACCGTGTGGGGCAGAGAGGTGGCTATTTCTCCTCACTAAGAATGAAAGAGATAGGGTTTAGTGAGTGTGTCAAATAAGCTTGCTTTCCCATATCTCCCTGCTTGTTCATCAGAACAGTATTTATGTTGACGTTGGTGATGTTCTCCATCACAGACAATACTTTTTATGTTTCCAGATACTGAGGTCAATCATTCATCTCCATGGCCACACAGAACTCACAGACAATATTCATGACTAAAAGGGTTAATAATTAACTTAATGGGCTGCAGTGCAGGTAATAAAGGCTCAGGATACTGTGGCACAAACAGGACATGCTACCAAGTTCTTTCAGAGCTGCTAATAAATCCCAAAGGGCATGCCACTCCTTCTGGAAGGCTCAACCAGAAGACAGTCAGCTCAGATTCCATGGGTCCGCAAATCCACGTCCGTGAATTAAGTGCCAAGAGCCACCCCATCCAGTAAGCCTCATCCTGAAGGCATTCGTCTACACCTCTATGGATCAGCAAAGCCAGCCCCTACCCCCAATTAAGTGCCCAGAGGCACCCCACTCCACAAATCAGCCTCCTGCCCCAGTGCACTCAGCTTTAGGTTGTTATTTGGACTGGGAAGTCCACCACTCTGTCTTATGCTCTGACTCCTGGTTCTGCTGCTCCTTCCCCAATGTCACAGCTGTCTTCTGGATCAAGGAGGTGCATTGCACAGAGATCTTGGGGTCCAGAGGACATGCTCCACTCCTGGCTCTTGCTGGTAGTGAAAGCCCCTCCCTTGTGTTTCTCAGCAGGTTCAATGAACCCTGTTCACAATTACTCACCAGTGAATCCTATCAGTGTCTTCCTCCACTTTCTTATCTAGACCCAGGCAGGAAAGGGGAGGTGCATAGACTTTGACTAGAAGCCACATCAAGTGAGTCACTGCCGCTTCACATGATGTGATAATAATAGTTAGCAGTGACCTATTAACCACCTGTCATGTACCAAAGCTATATGTTGGACTTTAGTTGAACTATCTTCATCTACCTATCCCTGTTTTCATGTAATTGACCACAAACTTAACTGTTAAACATATTGCCTTTCCTTGTGCCTAGTGACAGTTTATACCAACCACTCATGTAGCATTAAATACCATCTAGGTATTGTGCCCTTCCATTTGGGTTCTCCAGTCTAAGTCTCATTTAAACAAGACCCATATGTTCCACTGTGTAAAGCCAGTTCTTCCCCCTAAGTATCTTACCGGCATTACACAGTCATCCAATACCAAATGATTGTCAGCTCTCACCTCACCCACGTTCCCTTCTCAGTAGTTCCCATTTCAGGAAATACCAGTGTGTCTACCCAGTCCTCAGGCCAAATTCCTGTGACTTCTTGGGATTTTTCTCTCACGTCACCCACCTCCAAATAATTGCAAAACTCTCAGTTCTGCTTCCGAATTTTATTACAAATGTTGCATCATATTTTAGTCCTCACAAATTTGGACCATGCCATTATCACAGGGCCACTATAATACACTATTTTTAATGAATTTATCTTTTTACTGATAAATATATACACATACAGTGCAT
>NW_022111369.1:98778993-98780247 GCF_000313985.2 Echinops telfairi | reverse complement strand
CTACTATCCTGAATTTCATCAATTATCTCCCTGACATTCTCATATGAGCACATACAAATATACTCACATATGTATTTCTTGAGAACATATTATAGTTGTGCTGATCTCCCTGGAGTTTTCAAATGCTGGCCTTCCAAATGCTACTGATTTCAAAGAATTGCTCTTAAAAGCCTCCTCTGCCCACTAGCCAGTGCTCTTCAGAATGGAACTCTTATCACATCATACCCTGATTCAACCTTACAATGACTATTCATTGCACTTAGACTCAGTCCCCAACCTTTCACTGTACCTAGAAGACTTGGAGAACATATTCTATCCCACTTGTACGGGCTCACCCTTTATCCCTTTCCTCCTCAGTCAGTTGGCGGCCGATCCGGCGGCTGTTCTCGCTGTTCTTCTGATGCACGTGGATTTTCATTCTTATTGTTTTTGACTTTGTTCTTATTTACTGTATATACTCAAGTATAAGCCAACCCGAATATCAGTGGAGGCACCTAATTTTACCACAAAAGCTGCATAAAAAAATGTGCTGAAAAACTCGGCTTATTCACGAGTAGATATGGGTATGTCCGAATTGTTTTTCCTCCATGTCTTTGCCTACATGATTCTTACTTAGCTTTTCAATTTCTGATTGGCTATGACTTCCTTAAAGTGGCCCTTTATGATTTCATACCTAAATTAGCCTCCTTTTCCAGTAATTATTAGAGGTTCAGGGAACAGTTAAGGAGAACAGTCAGTCAGATGAATTCACACAATAGCTACAACATAGATGCAAATATACCAATGATTATGTAGATGGTACAGGACTGGGAAGTATTATTTCTGTTGTTCCTCAGACCACAAAGAGTTAGAGATAACTCAAGTGCAACTAACAACAATCTACTCATTATCTATTCATTTTCTTTTTAAAATTAATTTCCTTTGTAGAATTTAACCACCCTGTGTATTTACACATTTATTGGTGTGATTTAAAAATTTTAATTAATATCTGCCTCCTGCACCTTTATAAAACTAGAATCGGGTAGATATTGTGTTGTATTCAATGCTGTGCTGATATTTTTAGCATATGCCTTCACATAGTGAAGCTTTCAATACAAATAATTAGTGAATTTATACTAAAGCATGAGAAGGATCCCCATTGGCAGAGGGGTTAAAGAGCTAGGATGGTCCTTTGACCACCTCCTGAGTGGACCTGAGCAGGAGTTTCTCAGGGGCAGAAATCCAAATGCCAACAAACATATGAGAAAATGTTCC
>NW_022111369.1:98776514-98778038 GCF_000313985.2 Echinops telfairi | reverse complement strand
CAGAGGACAACACTGAAGCTACAGCTCAAGGAGTGGGACTTATCTGATCATCGCACGCAGGAGCCAATGAGCGGGGAGGGGGAAAAAGAGTGAAGCACATCTTGGCCCACCAAGCCCTGAGGCCAATATTTCTGCTCAGAGCAGCCAATGCACAGAGACGACCACAGGGCCCCATACATGGCCCCACCATGAGGCACAACATTCCTCACTGACCCATAGCACCATGGGAGACAACACTAGAGACACACGTGGGTTTGTGCCTGCCCTGAGCCCACTATGCCAAAGCCAGAAACAGGGGGTGTGCATCAGAGCACTAGGGGGAGCAGAGCAATGAAATCCCCATGGAATGCCAGGGATAGATATGGGACCAAGGCATGGCACCCCATCAGACTCGACTGGAAAGCGCTCAAAAAGGACAACAAATAGACTTTGAACTATTTATAGGGTTTGTTGTTGTTGTTACTGCTGCCTTTTTGTTCTTATTGTTGTTGTAGCTATTGTTTTATTTTCTGTTGTTGCTTCGTTGTACTTGGTCTTATGTTGGTGCATATTGTTGTTGCTGCATGTCTACCTGAAAAGGATAGATGGGATGAACAAGCCGGAAGAGAGAATAATGGGATAACAGTTCCAGGGGGACATGGGAGGAAAGGGGGAGGTGGGGGAAAGGAAGTGGGTGTTAACAAACCCAGGGACAACGGAACAACAAGTGATCCAAAATCAGTGGCAAGGTGGGTGTAGGAGGTATAGCAGGGCTGGATTAAGGACAGTGCAACCGAGAGGAATTCCTGAAACCCAAATGAAGGCTGAACATGACAGTTGGACAAGAGGAAAGTACAAAGAAATAGAGGAAAGAACTAGGAGGCAAAGGGCATTTATAGAGGTCTAAATACAGGCATATACAGATGTAAATATATTTATATGCCACAAGGGGGAAATAGATATATGTAGATATATTTATAGGTTTAGTATTAAGGAGACAGATGGACAGTGGAACCCTACGCAAGTACTCCCTTAACACAAGAACACCTTGTTCTAACAATTCAGCAGTCTGAGATGCTCACCTTCCTGGCACAATCGCTGAAGACAACAGGCCCATAAGCAAGTGTGGTGAAGAAAGCTGATGGTGCCCAGCTTTCAAAAGATACAGAGTTTGGGCTCTTAAAAGTTTGAAGATAAACAAGTGGCCATCTAACTGAGAAACAACAAAGCCCACATGAAAGAAGCACACCAGCCTGTGAGATCACGAGGTGTCAAAAGGATCAGGTAACAGGCACCAAAGACCAAAAAAATCATATTGTTGTGAATGAAGGTGAATGCAGAGTGGGGATCCAGGGCCCATCTGAGGGCAATTGGACATCCCCTTGCAGAAGGGTCTCAGAGAGGAGACGAGTCAGTCAGGGTGCAGTGTACCAATGATGAAACATACAATTGTCCTCTAGTCCTTGAATGCTCCCTCCCCCCACTATCAGGATCCCAATCCTACCTTACAAATCTGGCTGAACCAGAGGATGTACACCGGTACAG
>NW_022111369.1:98775054-98776065 GCF_000313985.2 Echinops telfairi | reverse complement strand
ATGGTAGGTGCAAGGTTAGTAGTTAGAATCCATTCGCTGCTCCATGATAGGACGATGAGACAGTGTGCTTGTGCCAAAATGTGGAAGAGCTTCTGTTCTGTCCCCTAGGGTCCCTGCGAGTTCAATTGGACTGAGTGGCAGTGTTCTTGTCTGTTTGCTTGCTTGTTTTATTGTGGAGGGCCTGAGATACTAGAATAAGACTTATGCTGTCTTCTCTCAAGGAGACTATTCTACTGTCAAAAACAAACAACAAAGCTAAACCTATTGATACGGAGAAGATTCTGATAGAGAATACAAGGCTGAAATTTGAATCTCATCTCCTTCAAAGAATGTCCACCACACAACTGAACACACATTGATTTTCCTGCTTCTCTAATACCTACAAGTTTTTGCCTGTGTCCTATGATTTTTCATAATAATTAGAAATCATTTTATGTTCCCATTGAGTTGAGGCAAGTTTATGAGGCAAGTTTATTAAACAGCCCCCCCTAGCTTAGTGCTTTGAAAGAGAAATGTTACATTTTTGCTAAAGGCCCATTGAGTGGCCCCATGGATCCCATTCTAAGTCAGCTTTTCTCTCGAATCCAGGCTGATAAAACAGTCATCTACACACACATGGCCTGTAAATGTGGAAAGCAAAAAGCAACTGGAAAATCATACTCACGCTCAAATCTTGTGTCTGAAAGTATCCATTCACTGTCAGAGAGGAAATTACAGCACTAACATGCGTCCCAAAGGAAGAACTAGACCGTTTCTGAACATTCCGCATAATTACCACATATTTTTACTTTAATGCCTCAAAGTTGGAAGACCTCATTACTTAATGAACTTAAAACTCTCAGCATAGATATTCTCATTGTGTTTTCCTTTTTCTACGGTTTGAATCATGATGATCCTTCAGTCAGCATGTGTTGGACTGAAAGGTGGAGCCTTTCTACTCGATGTCATGGTCTTTTTGATTTCTCTAGTTTTAAGTTTACAGGAGTCTTGGTACAGTGGTTACACATTGGG
>NW_022111369.1:98772414-98773513 GCF_000313985.2 Echinops telfairi | reverse complement strand
TTTTTTTTTTTGCCAAAGCTGAAGTTCCATTTGGAATAATTGGATCTTTTCAGACAAATCGAGGCATGTTGCATTTGGTCCTTGCAGTGATCAATTTAACTCATTCTAGATAGCAAGATGTCAACCAAGTAAACTTTTTTCCCTGCAGTTCACTTTTATTGCTGAAAAGTGCTTTGAACTACAGTCTTGCTTTCTGACTAAAAAAAAGGTTTGGAGTTCATCACGGACCTCAAACACACGTTTTAAGACTTTTCCTCTCAGCAGCCATCTCACTTCAGTGTGAAATAGCAGAGCATTATTCGGCGCATCCAACTCGTTTCATAGTTGCAAAAACAGTAGACTATTTAAAGTGCTCACCTTTACAAAATTGACAGAACTTATGACGTTTTTCATTACTTCTTGTAATTCTGTGGCCACATCTTTGTTGCTTATATTCACCGATGAATCATACAGTGAGTTCTGGTTACTTTTGGTGACTCATTCAGTACCAAACATTGAAATCCAGATCGACATCTTAGAATAGCTGGAGCACCATCTGTGAAAACAACACAAACATTTTCCCAAGAGATCTTATGCTCTTTCAGAAATTAACCAACTGTGTCAAATACATCACATGCAGTAGTTGTCATTTCAAGAGGTTTGCAAAAAATAAACTCATCTTTAAAGACCCCATCATTAATATACTTCACGTAAACCAGTAACTGTGAACAATTTGTAACATCTGTAGATTCATCAAGTTGATTGCTAAATTATTGGAAGTGGAGCAGATTTAATTTTCTGGATTACCTGATCAAGAATATCAGGAGACATGTCATCTGTTCTTCTGAGGACAGTGTCGTTAGATAAGGAAATTGCACTCAATTTCATAACAAATTCATCTCTGATCATAACTCCAACAATGTCTTTGGCCACTGGAAACAGTAAATGCACAGCAATGGTGTGAGGTTTCACAGCTCTGGTGATTCTGAGTGACACCAAATATGAAGCTTCAACGGCTGCTATGTTTTGTTTGTGGTACTTGCCACCAATGTCAATTCTGACTTTCTTGAGTCCATCAGCTTTGCTTCTAAAATAATTGGTATCCTTGCTAGCAAAGCTC
>NW_022111369.1:98769460-98770906 GCF_000313985.2 Echinops telfairi | reverse complement strand
GTAGACTTTATCAACTTTTCTACCATGCTTGTTTCAGTATAGTTTTTCTTTCCTCTATACTTCATGTACTTAATGACCTTTTTATGAGTGGACCACTTCTTCTGCACTGAAGGTTTTCTCTTACTGCATATTGCTATCGCATTCCTTCATCCATTCTAATAGTGTTCGTAGTCTGTCTCTTAATTCTCTTTCATTTTCTGAGCATTTTGGACAAGGGTGGCTTTTTCCAAGCCAGTTTTATGGATTGAATGGTGTGTGTCAGCTTGACTGGGCCTTGATTTTTAGCATTACGTAATTACCCTCCATTTTGTGATTTGACGTTATTATTTTGGGTGTTGTAAGTGCTAAGCACCATACTTTTTGAAGACAGATTAGAGGAACTAAAGATCAAGGGATTTGACAACCACTAAGAAGAGTTGAGAGTGGAGTACCTCATTTGGACCAATGGCCCATTGAAATGTCCTATACCCAGAGTGTGGATTGAAGCAGAGATGCATGGAAGTCTCCCAGGAAGACCAAGTCCACAGGGGTTAGGAGGAAGCAAAGAGCTTCTCCAATATCAGACACATAAATAAAGCCCTCCTCTAGACCTGACATCTCAATTTGAACTTTTAGTCTCCTACATTGTGAGACATTAAAGTTGTTTATTCAACCTATTGTGTAATATTTCTGTCACAGCAGCAGAAGATATCTGACAAGTAATGCCTATTGTTTCATTGTTAAAAAGCCAATAGATTCCCCCTTTTTGTGCATTTTGAGCACTGTTCTTGTCTTTATTTCAAGTGTCTTCGTTCATGCTCCTCCCACCAACCAAACTTGTAATAAATATCTTTTTAAAATCTCCGTGCTATCCCACATAAAGCTTTGTCACATTTTATCTGTGGAAATAAATTAAGATGTCCAGATATTATAGTAAACCCTCAAATGGTGGTATTGGAACACTTATTATTTTAACTGCCCCTAAGTTAGACCCAAACTCATAGGGAACCCGTGGTGGCAACATATGGACCAATTCAGGAAATCTCAATAGAATCTGGAAAGAATACACAGCATCACTGCACCAGAAAGAGCTGGCCAACATTTGACCATTCCAAAAGATGCTATACGATCAATGCTCAATGGTGTAGATGGAAGAAGTTCAAGCTTCACTAAAGTATGGGCAAATTTAAGGCTTTAAGAATTGAAATGTTTCAACAAACTGATGCAGCACTGGAAACACTCATTAATGTATGCTACGTAATGTGGGAGACACCTCCTTGGCCAATAGACCAAAACCATCCACAGTTGTTTCCATTTTAAAGGAAGATGTTCCAACATCATGCACATCATGAACAGTATCATTGATATCCCATGTAAGTAACATTTACATAACTTTACATCACCCAAGAAATTGTCTCTTGAGCAGAGTAAGAGACTATTAAATGGTTTAAATTCAGAAAAAAAAAA
>NW_022111369.1:98729377-98768398 GCF_000313985.2 Echinops telfairi | reverse complement strand
CCACTGATACGATTTTTTGTTCTTTGATGCCTGATACCTGGTCCCTTCTACACCTTGTAGTCACACAGGCTGGTGTGCTTAAGAAGCACATCATGAATGATTTTTTTTAAACTACCAGGTCTTTTTACTGAGGCACTTCTTAGTGAATTTGAACTTCCAATCTTTTGGTTTACAGTTAGGAATGTTAGCCATTTGCTAACCTGAGACCTCCATGGTGCCATTTTTTGATAGATATTCTATAACGGGCATGGGATATGAATACAAAAGTTAGTGCATTTTGTTATCTGCCTGACCTCGGTATAGTTATTTCAGAACCTCTCAGAAAGTTCCCTCATAAATAATGTATGATTAGTGATGTATGTTTCATGGAATATTCTGTTTAAATAAGCTGAAATATATCACATAGTGCCGAGTCTGACTGAATTGTAACATTCAATCATTGCAGGGATATTCATAAATGAGCTCTATATAACATGTCAGTTAGGTCTGGGGGTGGGAAATCTTCCCCACAACCAGCCAGTGGGCCACTTGAGCTGGGTCATCAATGATCTTGAAGAATGATTTAGATCAAAAGCCATAGTGTAAGTATACTCCTCATTTCTCCCTTTTATCAGCATCTGCATGTTTCTCTAGAGAACTACTCTTTCCTCGAGGTATGTGCTTCATCCCCCAATATCTAGCCAACGGATCTTAACATTCACCCTGTTCCCCAAGTCAGGCTCCCAGATTGTGCATTTCAGAAGGCAGCCATAGAAAGAGATGGGATCCTTGAGGATGATAATGAAGCCGCGAGTACAACCCAGTATGAATCCTGTCAACCTCTGGACTCTCTACTCTGTGTTAAAGCCAGTTTATGTCGCTTTTGTTACTCGCAACCGGTTCTTTTCTAACTGCAGGGAATTCTAGGTGGGAGGGCTGGTAGTGCAAAGGCTCTCAGAGAGATAGGAAAGAGCATGATCGTTTTGGAAATGTTACATTGAAAAATGAGGCTAGAAGGTGGGTCAGTGCCAGCTTTTCAAGGGCATTGACTTCCATTTTAATGAGTTTGGACTCTAGCCTGTAGGCAGTGGGGAGCAACGGTTTTGAGAAGAGAAGTGACATGATCAGATTTGCATTTTAGAAATATGACTTTGGCTGTGAAGTTGAGTTTGGACAGGAGTAGGGAAGGCTGAAATCTGAGAAAGAGTTAGAGGGCAGACTTGGACAAAGGCGGCAGGGAGAGGAAAGTAAAGAATTGGTCTCATTTTCTTTCCGCATCAACCTTGTCAGTATGCACTCACTGAGGGGGATTCTCCTCAGCTCTTAATCCTGCCCACAGCCAGGGGACTCTTGCTCTGCAGGTGCTCTCCAGAACTTTCAGAGTCTAAGATGCCTTTGGAGCTTTCTAACATTAAGTACTCCCTTGCTGCCTACATCATGGTTGGGCATTTAAAAGGGGCATCAAAACTCAGTGACCATCACAGTCCACAATTCACAAATACACTAAAAATATCCTTCTGAACTCAGGTTAATTCTCGAGCTTCTTTACTTTTACGCAGAGGCACCCTATCAGGGGGTCTACACTGAGAACCAGAATCTTATTATATTAGTATGAAGTTCAAGTTTACTGCCTCATCTTTCCATATCAGAGGAACCCCCCCCAGTGAGTTCTCATCGAGACAATTTTGCTTCCTACTCTTCTGAGCCATTTCCATTAGAGAAATGGTGAATTGTATTGCATAGAGATTCATGAAGAGTTGGGAATTTGACTTTGAAGACTAAAACAGCAAGAACAACAAGTAAAAGCAGGCCCATGTCCAGGCACTAGGTTCACATTTGCTGCATGTAGATTGTCACAAGCTTGAATGATGAGTTAAACATCGGTTAACAGGCCTGAGCAGAGTCTAACTACCTGCATCCATTGCGTAAATCTTCTACTGACATGCAAAGCCATGGCTAGAATCAGAGGCTACACAAATCTAGCTTCATTCCTCTACCATCACCACCACCCCATAACCATAGTAAACCTATTCCTTTACAAAAAGGGCCAGTGACATCATTTGTGGATTATTAGTACTAGGAAGTACTTTAGAAACTATGTACCCTAGACTTCCTGGTTTATGAATTCCTTTTGACTAAGGGTTTCAAAGAACCATGTTTCAAAGAATAGAATTAGGAACTATCTTGCATGGGCTCACCCCAAAGGCTGGCTCATTTGTGAAAAACAACAACATGCTTATGAAGATACCTTGCAGTGGCTGTGGCAGGGACAAGGGCAGAGAGAGGAGTTGGTGGGGAGCACACTTGGATAAAACAACTACATAACACTTGTGTTATTTGAGTGAAAACACAGTGGTATTTCCTGCATAGGCCTGTTTGGATGGGTAAATAATTGGATACATGCAAAACACTTCAGATGTCACTGACACTTTGCAAGTGTCAAATTAAGTGTTAGCTATTAGTATAGAGTTGCTTGGAAACTCAAAGGGTTGTCTATGTGGATAGCCTGGCTGTCTGACTAGAGGCATGGATATGAGGCTGCTTTATTGAGCATAGGGTACATAAGAGTTTTTCAAGATAGAAACAAGTACATATTTCTTCTGTCTTGCATATGTGCATGTGTGCGTATCAGTGTGGCAATCCCATCGGTTCCATTGCACACATAAATATGTCTGCAGCAAAGATAAGTATACATCTACCGGTATTCCACTAATTTAACAACTTCTGCATTTAGTGACATTGATATTGATAACATTCTTCAAGTGTGTAACCCTTCTTTTATGAATTCTTCATCTCCTTACAGGATCGATATGAAAAAGAATTGACAAGCTGATGGTGGATTTTGATTCTGATTTTTTTTTTCGTCTTTAACAAAACTCACAGCCCCCTAACTTTCCTATGGGATCACTTGAATTGCCAATTTAATCCCACATAGATAGTTCTTAAAACCATCACAATTCTCAAAGCAGACATTCTTTACTAATTATGCTAAATGATGGTTTTAAGAGGACTTCAGGGGATATTTTTGGTTTAAGCTTGCAAGCTAGCATCTTAGGTCCAACAATAGTTTTCTATTTGCCTATAGCACCAGAGGAAGAAGGTGGATTGCAAATAGGAGAAAGGAATAGAATTGGGGGAAAATTTGCTCAATTAACAACATCTTCTTTTGCCATGATACCAGCAGATCTGGGTGGTGGCTGGCTGCCATCACTGGACACTTGAATCAAAGCTTCTATGAATGAATCCTAAACAAAAGGGATGCATTGCAGAACAGAATTTAAAATTCTCATGGAATCTAGACTTTTAAGAGCCTCTCAGTCTGGATCTACTTACAAAATTAACGATCTGAGGTAATCCTTACATCTTAAACCAAAAATATGCCCTGGAGTCATTTTTATACTTTTAAAAGAGACATAGAAAAATAAGTGGGTTGCTCAAAGCACAATTATTAAATGAGAGAATCAAATCCACTACATTTGATAAGAGCCTGTTTAGATAGTTCTCATCATCAGCTAAATATTCTTTTGTATCTATGTCCATTAATGTCTATGATGATTAATAAAGTAGATACTGAGTCCTGGCTTTACCATCCACTAGCTGTGTGACAAGAGGCAGGTTATTGACTTGGTGTCAGTTTGAACCTCTAAGCAGCAGACTCCAAGAGAGGATTATATGTGTAAGAGACTTATTGGGAGAAATACATGTGCTGACTGGAGTGGGAGGTGTCATAAGTGGGCGGGGGAGGCAGGGCACCATGTAGGGCACTTGTGAAGTGAACAAGGGAGGACAGAAAAGTGGGTCCAAGAAATCTACCCTTGTTTCCTAGTGCTGCTGTAGCTGTCCTATCACGAGTGAGTGGCTTTTAAGAACAGAAATTTGTTTTCTCACAGCTCTCTAGGTGTGGTTGTCAGCTAATCTGGTGTCAATTTAAGGATGAAGAGTGTAGGGGTGGAGTCTAGGTTGTCAATCTGGAGATAGCCAATGAGACTTCTGTGGGAATGGCCTTCTCCTGAGAATTCTAGGAAATCTGGTACTTCCTCCTTGGAGGCACCTCTCTCTCTGCTACTCCCTGGGAGACATTGCAGAAGACAAGCCACATAGACGCAACCAGACCTCTGAAGCCAGGAAAGCCACAGAAAGCCCCCTGCCACACAGAGAGACCCCTGCCGGCGCTGAGATGTTTCCAATGATACTGGATCCAAAGACTTTCTACTCACTGGCCTGTGATCTTCTGCATCTGGCATTATTGCATGTATTTTGTGAAGAGGACTTTATAGATTGATATCGGAAATATGGGCTAATATTGGACTTATGCTTGATCTGGCCTGGGCTGGAATTTATATACTCTTGTATATAAATCTCTTTCTTATACACATATGTGTGTCCATGGATTTGTTTCTCTAGTCTACCCAGACTAACACACTAGGCTAAAGTTCAAATCAGCCTATCAACCACGTAGATTCTTTCCTTGCTGGTAATCTTGGGTATTCTTTGGTTACTTGGGCTTTCTTGGTTTATAGAGGATCCTCACATAGTATCTGTATCATAAAATGTATGTAAATATCTCTGTGTCTAATCTTTTCTTTTTGCAACGCAGAAATTATTAGATTTAAGAACAAGGTACAATCTAATTAGCATTAAAAATACTACTTCTAAACACTGTTGTAGCCACAGGTCTGTTGTTAGATGCCAACCAGATAGTTCTGACTCATAGCAACATTTATGCACAACAGAATGAAACACTGCCCAGTCCTGTGCCATCCTCACAATTGTGCCAAAGCTTAGGCCCATTGATGTGGTCACTGACCCTGTCAATACACCTTGTTGAAGGTATTCCTCTTTTTATGGCCATGTTACTTTGCCAGGTATGATGTCCTTCACAGTAGCAAATTCTTTTAGATGAATGGTATACCGCGCACTCCTTCAAGGCCACCACAGAGTGTATGCCTCATTCTATCATCTGTAAAATGGGAGCATTCTATCGACCCCATGATGTAGGGTTGTAATGGTCAATGGCAGGAACACACCAGAAATAAATACCTCATAAATAACATTGACTCTATAGTGTAGAATCGATTTACCAAGCATACTGATTTTTCATTCACCCGTCCCCCTAGAATGTATAATATTATATCCTCATGCTTTTCATTTCTTCCCAAAGAGCGAAGATGACAGTATAAAACTTCTTTACCCTTAAAGGGAGATGAACACCCTCAGACTTGGCTCCCTATGGTTTGTAATAGGTGAGGATCGAAAGCATTGCTAAGCTTGTTTCTAAGGATTTCTATGTGAAGATATGTGCAGGTGCACCCTCAGTAGACAGCACACTTCTTGTTCATACCTGGCAGAGCTGTTCCTGAAACACCATTGTTGATTCATTATGCTGGGATCAGGCTCTCACATTTCACCGTGTTTGAGCAAACTCCTGCAGACATATCAGCACCCATTCTCTTTAGGAGAAAGGAAATGTTAGGAGATTATGAAAGTTTAGTCATCATGTTGCCCCTTTGTAAGAAAGCGACAATAAGTATAAGTGCAACTGGTCCATGAGTGATTTGGGAAAAGATTAGAGATGGAGTCAGTAGCAGTGAGTCACCACTGTGATTGGTGTGACTTACATAGGAAAATGGTCTAATGTCCTATGACAAACATCTCCCCTAGTCACTGATGTAAACCTTCTACCCTAACAATACGTTTTTGGATCTCCTTGGTAGTACTTGAGCATAGACTGTAGGGCCCTCATGAGTAGTATTTGAATACGGTTTTCCAAGGATGGTTGCCATCTTGGCACCTCTGGTTACCTGAAGCTTGTGTAGAGTGTGATGGAGCACACAGGCACCAGCATCTGACTAGGTGAGTTGAAAAGGGCATTATTACTTTGTGGCTATGTGATTTGGGGCATTTTTGACAAAAATATGATACTAATCATTTTCTCAAATGGCATAGGTTAGAACAAAGGAGATAATTCATGTAATATGCTTGGAAAATTCCAAGACTTAATCAGAATGATAATAGATGCTAGCTAGCATTAATGACTGCCTAGCTATACTGACTTTGCTTTTATCCATTAAAGTCTTATCTTTTTTTGCTAGAAAGTTGTGATTCATGAGCACCGAGAATGTGCATTGGATATATTTAGTATCTACTGACACACGTGTGGAAATCCTATTGATTGATGGATAGGCATGCATATCTATTACTACAGATGGGCCATCTAAAGTGGTATAAATATGACACATAAAGCGGTGATGTTTAAATCCAAATATCGAATAAATCATGATGTTTTAAAAATATGTAAAGATAAAGATGTAAACTCTTTGGGCAAAGACGTACCTAAATCTTTGGCAAATGTTTCTTTAGAATGTTAGCTATATCATGTCCTTCAGTATCATGTATGCACTTAGTCTGGATGAGTAGCATAATCAGGACAAGGGAATGCCAAGCACTCTGCCTTTGTCGATTAATTTCAGCTTCACATGTATAAGACATAATCGTCCCTGAAGCAGTTAAAGCGAGAGAAGGATGAGACTTTCTACCCCCATAAAGAGATTCAGTCTCAGAAATGAACAGGAGCAGTTCTGCTTTGCCCTACAGGATCGCCACTAGTCAGAAGTGACTCAATGGCAGTGAGGTTTTTCTGTGTTTTGTGTTTCTTAGAGTAGTAGTTAAAAATAAAGTTTGCTTAACTGTACTGATACTTGACTACAATGATGCAAATTCTAAATGTTTATTTTTTATCAATAAGTATAATAAAAGTTTTAAATTTCATTAACTATAATTGAGTGGCTTATTGTTCAAGGCCAAGGACTTAGTCATACTTTCAGCTTTATTTGGACTCCAACCTGATTGCTGTGTCAACCATCATGCCCTTCTTATAAATACTCATCACACCAAATCCACTGCCACAGAGTCAATTCTGGCTTATCACAACCCTGAGGCTAAATTATTTGTGGGATTTGATAGCCTTCTCCTCCCCTTCTTGAGAAGCTGGGGGTGGGGGGGTGGGGGGGGTGGGGGGTTTGAAGCGCCTTTCTACCTTGCAATTTGCTAGCAGTTCACTGCTTACTTAATATCACTATCATATGGGGAAAATGAACAGATCAAAACGGTACTTTTTTCATTTGTGTTAGCTTCCTTTAAAGTGGTTACCTGCGAAAACCATCTTTTTAAAAATTCTAGCCACATCAAATTGGCCACCGATTCTTGCAAATGGGCAAATAGAGTGCCCTGTTTCACCTATGTCGCCAATTCCTCTTCCTCTCCCACTTGTTTCCCCTCCACCATCTTTCCCACCTTATTCTCCTCATTCTCTCCCTCTTCCTTCTCCTTTTCAGTCTTGTTTTTCTGCTATATTTCCTTCCCCCGTCCCCCACCTCACCCCCAGGTCCCCCTCATGCCCCGCTGCCTGGACAAATTTGGTCTAATGGGTCCAATTAAAGCAGAATTCTGTTACTGAGAAAAGTGAGGCAGCATATTGAGGAGCACTTAAGTATCTCAGTCAAAGCCCCCATTTTGGAAAAGTAAACTCAATGTAAAGAAGATCAAAATCCTCACAACTGAACCAATAAGTAAGAGATAAATGAAGAGACTATTAAAGTTGTTGACGATTCTGTCTTGCTTGGATTCACAATCAATGCTCATGGAAGAAGAAGTCAGGAGATCAAAGGATGTGTTGCTTTGGGTAAATCAGCTACATAAACCTCTAGAATATTGGAAAGCAAGGATTTAACTTTGAGGACTATGATGTGCCTGACCCAAGTCATGGTTTTTTATTGCCTCATATGCATGTGAAAGTTGGACACTGAATAAGGAAGACTGAAGAAGCATCATTGTGTTTGAACTGTGGGGCTGGCTATGAATATTGAAAGTACCGTGGACTGCTGAAAGAATGAACAAATATGTTTTGGAATAAGTATAGCAATCATGGTCCTTGAAGACAAGGATCATGAGACTTTGACTCATGTACTTTGGACTTGTTGTCAGGAGAGACCAGTCCCTGGAGAAAGACATCATGCTTGGTGTATCTGTTAGTCTGGGTAGACTAGAGAAACAAAATCATAGAGACACTGATATGTGTATAAGAAAGAGTTTCATATTCAAGAGCAGTGGATATTGAGAAAACATCCCAGCCCAGTCCAGATCAAGTCCATAAGTATAATATTAGCCCATATGTCCATTCTGTAAAGTCCTCTTCAGATTCACGCAACACATGCAATGAAGCCAAATGCAGGAAGATCACAGGCTAGTGGGTGGAAAGTTTTGTGGATCCAGTGGCAGTATAAGCATCTCAGGACTGGCAGGGGTCTCTACGTGGCTCCTCCAGCTCAGGGCACTAGTTTAGCTCCATGTGTCTTATCAGCTGCAATGTCTCCCAGGGAGTGAGTCTGTGTCCTGCCTCCAGTGAGCTATTTATCTCCTTAGGGTCTCCAAATGAGGTTATCAAGTTTCTACCTGATTGACAGGCTAGACTCCACCCCTTCACTCTTAGTACTCAAATTGATGACAGATTATGTAACTACCAAAGTAAGGTAGTCAGGTTGTGAAAAATAGGAAGTCTTTGATAAGGTGGATTGACACTGGCTGTAACCGTGGACTTGAGAACCAAGGTGAGATTGGTGCAGGACTGGGCAGTGCTTCATTCTGTTGTACGTAAGGTTGCTGTTAGGTAGAACCTACTCCCTGACACCTAACAGCAACAACTACAGGAACCAGGCTCAGGCCTGCAGAACCCCCTGTTGTTTTCACTCTGGATTCACATCACACAACATCCTCTTTGGAGGACCCTCATGACAAAAGCCTTTTGTAGTAATGATCTGAGCCATTAGTCGCTGATAGGAATTGCAGATTGGTCGAAGGATCTTGTGTCCTCTTTACTACCTCTCACAGCAAGTCCAGGAAGAATAGACCATTGTCTGGAGATCATTGACCAATTGCGTCCTCGCTTCATTTTTATTTTCCAGCAGATACTTGCTATGCTACATGCACTTCTTTAAAATAGCTGAAGCCATTGTGAGGACCAGGAACTCTATACATGAACAATAACACTCAGAAAGTACCCCAAATACATTTATGCATAAAATGCAGGCATTGAGGGTTTAGGAAATTATCTGATGCTACGGACAGTTAGAGATGAGTCAGGAGTCCATCTCCCTGACTCCAAAATCTGTCCTTCTCCCTCCCCAGTGGGGGCTCTCACCCCTGGCTGCGCAGGGGGCTCAGCGGGGAGCTTTAAAAAGCCTGGATGCTCAGGACGTGTCCCAGACAAATGATAAATCAGCATCTCTGGAGGTTGAACCCAGGCATCAGTATGCTTTTAAATCTCTCCAGATGATTCCAATGCACAGTGAAGGTTGAGAACCAGTGCTCTTCAGTTTCTCTTTAGCAAACAAATGAAGTGTGACGTTCTCTAAAGAGGACTCTTAAAAATCATTCTATCCTATCCCAGTGGCTTTAAAATCTGCTTTATGGTCTCCTAGCGGGACCACCAGTATGTAAAACAGATGACAGCTGGGCTTCCTCCATTGAAGATGGAAGAGACTGGGAGGTTGTCTTCTTTTCTTTATCACACCTCAGGCCACCACATCCCTTGTAGATGCCCCTTGTGGCCACTCAGTATGGCCACGACCAATCTAGTGCATTACCTTCAATGAAATAGATTTTGCAGTGATTCAGTAGCAACCTGACTCTCAAAGCATCAGCACGAATAAGGACAGCACCATCCTAGGAGAGACTAGGGGACTGTGTTCTTTTTTAGATCAATTTCAATTTTCATCTTTTTGTTAGTGGTTGTTCACAGGATAAAGAAAATGCTAAAGCAGAGTTCTGGGATCAGAAACAGAAACATATAAATGTTCTCAAGGTTAGGTTTCTATCAACTCATTTGGCCTCCTGCGTGTTTGTTTATTTGTCCCCACCTTTTCAGGAGTAGAGCTAATCACGTGGACCTGTAACAGCAGAGTGATCAAAGGCAAATGCTCACAGAGCCCAGGCAGAGAGGCTTCCAAAAGTAGGTGGGGGAAAATCCACAAACTTTTTGAAGGCCTCGCAAAGGTGCAGCTTTCATTTTTTTAGGTGGATTCTATAAAAGCTAGAGTGTCTATGTTCTTCCCAAAGACATTTCTAATAAAATACATTTTAAGCTCTGTGACAACAAACAAACAGACCCACAGACTTGGGGATATTTTTCTGTAGCATCTGGTTAGGTGGAATGCATTTTATTTTACTTTATTTTTGATCTGTAGGGGCTGTCAGTTGTTTTAGTAGATGAACTCAGCCAATTACCTTACTCAAAAAGCTCACTGCCATTGAATCTCCTCTAATTTGCAATGACCCTACAGGATAGCATAGAACTTGGCCTTTCAATAATCCAAGACTTTAGAGCTTTAAAGGAATAGCCAGGCTCATCTTTCTCCTGTGGATCAGTTGGTGGGTTTAAATCACTGACTGTGTTGGGCAGGGTTCTCTAGAGAAACAATACCTGGACACTTATGACAGGCAGCAGACATGGCAAGGTGAGGTGGCAATAGCACGATGTTGAGATGTGGAGGCATAGCAGAGGCCAGGAGTACAGCAGCAGCATAGCAAAGCAGGTCCAGATGGAGCCTCAAGAGGTAACGATGCACAACATGGCAACAAGATCCACCACAATCTCTGGGTTGGCTTGACCCACAGGTAGCACAGCACATAGTTGAGGCAGAGCAGCAAAGCCAGGTAGCAGTGTGCTGGTCTGATCACAAGGAGAAAGAGGAAGAAGTTGACCTCAGAGAGCCATTTGTCTCGGTTGCCCTTCAATTAAGCTTCCACCTGTTTGACAGGCTGAACTCCACCTACATGTTCCTATGGGAGCTGTATTGGCATAAAAAAACCATCACACTGCGTTTTTTATTAGAAGCTCAGTGCATAGCCCACTCCACTGCCATCAGGGATTTTTGGCCAATGAGCTTACAGTATCATTAATATTTCAGGAAAAAATTACTTAATTTTGTGGTTGAAAGATGTGTGCGCACTCATTAGTGTGGAACAGAACCTTGTTCTGAGCCCTAAGAATGTCTCTTAATCCAATTGGGCAGCAAAGTTGATCAGATTTATATATGTGAGCATATCTGTATATGGACCTAGGTGTCTCCAAGAAGAAGGGAATATATGCAGAATCTCTTGAATGGATTCTAATAGTTCCAACTACTGAGGGGAAAGAACCCCAAGGCAACTCAAGGACCACATTTCCCATAAAGAACGCTGATTCTGGAAAAGCGATAGGCACTGTCCAAAGCCTAGATGCTTCTGGTAAGAACACCAACCAGATGCTCCACTTCGTGTTCTAACTGCCATTTGGTAGCAAACCTCCCCCCTCTAGGAGTATCCATTCTTTTGGACTGAGAACTTTGGTGAATGAAGGTCCCTAAGAGAAACCCCAGATTTATGACTAATGTAGGCATAATCGGAACTATTAGATTTGTACCCCCAGGTTAGTAAAGCAGGACAAACAATGCAGTCCAGGAAAATTCCCTGTGACTAACAATATAGCAGGGACTAGTGAAGTGGTGGTTATTCATCGGGCTGTGATCTGCAAGGTCCGCAGTTCAAAATCCCCAGCTGTTCCTTGGGAGAAAGACGGTGATGTCTACTCCCATAAACAGTCACAGTCTCAGACACTCCCAGGACAGTTCCCCCCTAACCTGTAGAGCCACTGTGAGTCTGTGACTCGATGGCAATGAGCTGGGTTTGGTTTCGGTAGGAGGTGTTGTAGCAACTGCAACGTTGATGACAGTCGTGTTATTGCAGAGTTGATTTTGCAGAAGTGTGGAGGAGACAGAGCACTTGAAGTCAATGGTGAGGTGATATAAGGGTAGAGTTTAGCAAAGGCAAATGCATAATGTCCATAAAAAAATAGAAGTAAAAGAAATGGAATTTTTCCACAAATGTTTTGAAACATCCTTGTACAGTTGTTTTTCATTATTGAAGGCATTTATGGTCTTTAAGAATATCTTTGAATTCTGAATATGGAGACTTTATTCTCAGGATGAATACAAAATTAAGGTTCTGTGAGGCCCTGGTCATAATTTAAGGTTTTGTGAGCCCCTGGTCACAACAAGATTAGTTGTATAAATATGTAAACTGACCGATACATTCCCTAATTTATGTTTGTTTATGTATTGTTGCTTATATGTGCTGTTGAGCTTATCCCATGCACAATAGAGTGCAACTCTTCTCAATCTGATGTGTTATTGAATAGACCTTTACAAGCCATAGGGTTTTCATTGGCTGAATTTTTTAACATATCACCAGCCCTTTCTTCCTAGTCTGTCTTAGTCTGGATGTTAACTGAAACTTGTTCAGTGTCATAGCACATATCTGTGAATCTCCCCTGACAGATGGGTGGTGGGTTCAAGTGAAGCACACTAGCCAGTTATGATGCGTCTAGGCCTCCCACATGGAAGGGGAGAATCTACCACTGGCGCCCCACTGATTCCCATGCCTTTCTGATGAAAGATATCATATGTAAAATATAGGCATGACTCAATAATATTGAACTTAGAGTCAACATCACTAAAATGTATGCTCAACCAAGCATTTCTGACACAGATACATATTTTTCCCCATGAGGCACATCACTCCCTGTGACCCTTAGAAATGGCACTTTAGCACTCTGAGGCAAAGCATTTTAATAGCAATATCGGTAACCAAAAGCACAAAAATGGGGAGTAAAAATATTGTCCTAAGTCACTGTTTCCCAAAAAGGGCGATATCACCTCCTCAGGGGATGCTAGAATGACCTTCCCAGTGGGGTCTACAAAAACAGATACCTATACTTTATCATGGATTGTGAGCTATAGTATAAAAGGTTTTAATTGCCAGGGGATACTGAATGAGGTTTGTTCTGAAAATAGGGCAGTCGACCAACTAAGTGTGAGACGTTCTACCACCAACAGGAGACTTGCTTGCAGCATAAGAGCTACAACAAGGCAGGACATCACCTTGCTTGACATCAGCTGGAAATGTACACATTGTGTGACTCAAGGCGCTTGTTTCTCGCACATGTCTACAAATGACTGTGAAAGCCCATGTGTACTGATTTTGAGTTACAAAAAATTCCAGCCAACAGGTGAACTTGCCAATACGGAATCTGCACCTCCACTCAAATAACTATCAATGAAAGCAGAATGAAAAGTGCCACGGAGTCACTTTTATGAAGGGCCATGGGTTTTCAGTGGCGAGCGTAGGTTCGTCATAGTTCCCAAAGCATTTTTGATGACCTAAAAGAATCTCATAATGTCAGTGGACAGAGTTAAGGAACTGAGAGGAGGTGTGGGACAACCACTGTGGATAATGCAAAAGGGGGTCATCCAGGAGAGATTGCTTGCAGAGCTAAAAACTGACACCTGGATTTTCCTTCATCTTTTGGGTGCCAACTCAGGAGTAGATAAATGGAGATCAAGGAATCTATTTAGTTGTTAATAAAAAAAGTGGATTGGTAGTGACACTGGGCTGACTGTGCCTTCAAATCAGTTCCTTAAGACTCACTTTTGCCCAATCAAACTTTTCTACTAAGTTGGAGACAAAAGGCAGCAGCCTTTTGTCCATCCCAGGTACAAGTTTTTCATGGAGTGACAGGAATGCATGTATTTTATATCTTGCTGTTAGTACTGAGCATTTACACAGCAGACCATTCAACAATGTCTACAGATACAATGCAGGGACATTGATTACATTCTTCAAATGGGGAAACTATTTCACCCTTTCTCCCAACTTGCCCCTTTCCCATGGACGTAAACACATTGCCCTCTAAAGTTTCTAATCTTTCTTGCTGCTATCAGCTTGATCCTATGTAGCTAGAGCTCAAAATAGCTCCATTCTCAAAGCAGATATACTTTACTAGTTAAGCTAAGAAGGACACGTGGTGGTGGTGTAGTTACTTGGTGGGCTGTTCCTGGCAAGGCAAGCAGTTAGAAATAATCAGCTCCTATGAGAGAGAACAATTAGGCTTTCTACTCCCATAAGTATTAGGCTCCCAATGATTCTAGGCTGCCAAAGATTCTACTCCCAACGATTAGGCTTTCTACTCCCATAAAGAATTTCTCTCTCTGAAACCCATAGGGGCAGTTCTACTCTGTCCTATAGAGTCACTATGAGTCAGAATTGACTGGGTGGCTGGAAGAGTGAGTTAAGCAAAACTGTTGTTTGGTTATGAGATTTCAAGATATACATATATGCACATATATAAAATACATAGTATATATATTTACACTATATACTTACACGCTCATGTATATATATATACAGATTCTACAGATAATATGTATATATATGTATATACATACACTAAGTATACATATAAACTAATACATGTGTGTGTATTTGGTTTAAGATTAAAAGAGGATCTCAGGACAATAGTGTGTTAGACTGGGTTAACTTGATAAATAAATCTGGGTACACTCATATATGGGTAAGAGAGAGTTTTATATCAAGAAGTAATTATATATCAAGCACACGTGCCAGTTCAATCCACATCAAGTACACAAGTTTGATACTGGTTTGTAGTAAGTCCAATACTAGTCCATAAATCCCTCTTCAGACTCCAGCAGCCACACCCAAGGATGCAGAATACAGGAAGATCACAGGTTGGTGAGTGCAAAGTCTTGTAGATCCAATGGCAGTGGATGCATCTCCAGGTCTCTGGCTCCTATCAGCATGGCTCGAAGTGGTTCGTCAACAGGAAGGTGAATCAGAGAGAAAGCAAGGGGAGATTTCCAGGACCATCCTTATAAGAGGCCATGCCTACAAGGAGGTACCATCAGGCTGTAACACGATTGACAGGCTTGATTCCACACCTTCACTCTCTATTTATCAAGTTGACATGAAATTGTGTAATTATCACAAATGGCTATAGTTTCAGGGTTTGTTCAAACTCCATGACTCCAGAAAACTGGTTACCATGAGAATCTGAAGTTCAGTTCTGCAGCCCACACCCTATTTTTAAACATTTTGAGGGCTCTTAAAAATCTTGTAAGAATCCATACATCAGTTGTATCAAGCACATTATTTGTACATATGTTGTCATTATTTTCTAGACATTTGTATTCTATTGAGCCTTTGGTGTCAGCACCCCCCACCACCCGCCGCCTCTTATGGCTCCTTGATAAATTATAAATTATTATTTTTTTCATATCTTACACCGACCACTGTCTCCCTTTCCCTACGGTTTCTGTTGTTTGTACCCCTGGGGGTTAAGGGGTGTGGTTGTGTGTTGATCATTGCAATCTGTTCCCCCTTCCTCCCCTTCTCTCTCCACCTTCCCACCTGCCCTTCTGATAACACTACTCCCATTCCTGTTCCTTTGTGTCCTGAGTGCTTATGTCTTATCTGTACCCATGCAAATACTCCAGTGTAGCCCGCAGACAGTGAAAGGCCTTACTAGGATCATGATAGTGGGGGCTGAGTGAAGAGGAACCAGAGGAGTACTGTGTGTTTCATCGGTGCTTTACAGCTCCTTGGTGGACTCTTCCCTCCTCTGTGAGAGGTTGTACCATTGTTGACAAATGAGCTTTGTGTCTCTGCTCCAGCCCCCTTGTTCTCAACTATATATATATTTGTGTGTCTGTTTTGGGTCTTCTGGTGCTTGTTACCCAGTCCTGGTGACACCTCATGATCGCACAGGCTGATATACTTCCTCCATGTGGGCTTGTTGCTTCTCTGCTAGACGGCCGCTTGTTTAACATGAAGCCTTTAATACCCCGCATGTTATCTCTTTTACCATTTGCTTTCTTCAACACATTTGCTTATGCACCCATTTTGTCTTTGGTGATTGTGCCGGACTAGTGAGCATCACAGAAAGCCAGGTTGTTAGAGGAAGGGCTTGAGCAGAGGCCTGAAGTTCATCCACAACCGCTGTGTACTGCCGAGACTGGGGGGGGATATATATTTATATATATAAATATATGTACATGGACCAATACCTCTATTTTTATGATTTAATGTATTAACATATGTATACACCTATGCTTATACCTCTATCATTGCTTTGCTCCCTAAATTGCTCCTCTGTTTCCTTATACCTTCCTCCTGCTCAACTATCGCTCGCCTAATTCTGCCTCTCAGTAATTCCTTGTAGCTAGATTGCCGTAGCTCCAGCACCCCAGGATCTCTACGTTCTTGTTGTTGTTGATTTTAATTCCCTAGTTGGTCACTGTCTACGGCATTGTTTGTTCACTGCTCCCTTCCACCACCTCCGTCACCCCCCAGTCCCTTTGGGACCATCGGTCCCGTTCCTTTCTCCTTGAGCTTGCTTCCCACGCCTGTCTTCTGTAAGTAGGCAACCCAACAACCACAGAGACCGAGCAAAAAGAAAACGAAAGTTTGAAAAATGAACAAGAAAAACAAAAGTACACAGTTCAGGTCTGTCTGCTGGCCTTCATAACTGTCCTCCCACTGGTCTCGAGGGAACTCTGGGGGTTGCCCCTCCTAACCTGGTGTCTTTTGGGGGACTCTTCAGGGGCATTGTGTCTTTTCTTTGTTCCCATTGTTGTTCTGTTCTGTTCCCTTCTTGGTTTGCCTTGCTGAGGGGGGTGGGGGGATGAGGGGGTTGGGACGAGGGTGGCAGTTCACACTGGACTAACTCCCTGCAGTGTGTCCCCAGTATTGTCCTCTGTCAAGGTGCGCTCCAGGGAGGGGACATCATGTCTTGAGCTACTGTCAGCCTTACAGTCCTCTCTGTGCCTTAGCAGCTCCATGCAGGGACGTCGTCCTCCAGCTTTGGTGGGCTGCCCCGGGGTCTAGACCCTCCCTTTCTCTGCGTCCGTGGTTTCTTCCGTGTGGGTGTGGCATGCTGGCCTGTCTCCCCAGCCTGTAGGTTTGGCGTTATCCTCTGTAGCGCATACATCTAGGAAGGGGTCAGGTGGGCTCTGATTAGGGCTGGCCCTGTAGCCCAATCTTTTCATGCACTTCTCCATATGGTTAACTTGCCCTCAAGGTTTGGGCCTCTGTGTGTGGTGTGCAAGCACACTCCCAATTCTGTGGAGTCATAAACAATACTCTCCCCAAGGGTGGGTTAGAACCCTGTTCCCCCTGTGCCATCATCTCCTCTCCCTCCCCCACCTTTTCTCTCTCCTCTTTCCGCCCCCTTTCCCCTTCTTTGTGTTGGAATAATATGTAAGTCCTATGTGGTCTGACCTCCACCAGACTGCCCTTACCTCAACCCGTATAGTGTGAGATAAGTGGCTCTTCTCCTACACCTACTGTGCTGATTGTACTTACCTCAGGGGACCCATGTTGTACTTGTCCTTCTGTGACTGGCTGATTTTGCTTAGCATGATTTCCTCCAACTCTTCCAATGATATGATGTGTTTTATGTGATCATCAATGCTTTTTGGTGATGCGTAGTACGCCATTGCCCACACCCTGTTTTGATCCATTTTCTTCTATAAAATCTCTGATCAAAATGTTTAGTAAAGGCAGACAGAAGCTCTGAACAAGATATCAGGCCCGGTAATTATACTGTTCCATGAACTATACCTACAAGTCAGAGGCGCATCTTCAAGAAAGCCAAAAAGGTTAAGCAGCTACCAGAAGCCAGCACATGGCTGTGGTCTATTTTCAGACCCACAGCAGTGCTATAGAACAGGGTCACACTGCTCCATACAGTTTCTGAGGGTTTCTGTATACGTTTATGGAAGCAGACACCCTCATCTGTCTCCCCGTGAGTGACTAGTGTGTTTAAACCACCCAGCTTTTCATTGGCTGCCTAATGAATGCTTAGCTGTTTGTACCACTGGAGATCTCTGTCTTAAAGAGAAAGGGTCTCAAAGACAAAATGAAGAGCGTGGTAAGCCACACACTTGCTTCTTTCGCTATTTTGATGGTGTCTTTGCCAAGTTTTACCAATCCATAAGCCCTGGAGAAAAGAAGCCAGTGGAAATCTCTCATGGAAACACAAAGGCAGGAAGATGGAGATTAACTCCCATCCCAGTATTTCCCTATTTCCCAATGTATGGGCCATGGATCCCATGGGGAGCCCTGGAGAGAACTGGGGGCTGGGTGGGGTGAGATGGATGCAAAATCAGATATCTCCACTTTATTCTGGATTACATGTGATAGTGGCAAGGGTTTTGAACTCTCAGGGGGGCACTGAATAATTTTTTTTTTTTTTTACTGAAAAGAGCACAGTACGCCAAATAAGTTTGGGCAACTAGATTCTAGAACATTAAGGAAGGAGCACTTTGTCCCTCATTCCTTAATGGTGCTTGAAAAGCACTCATATTAGTTTGCATGGTCTGTTTTAAGAAAGTATTGTAAACTGGGCAACTTGAACAAACAGACATTTATTTTCTCACAGATCTGGAAGGTATGAGTTCAGAATATCTATAGGGACATGCTTCTCTAAAGTCTGTAGGAGAGCCTTCTGGTCTCTTTCCGGGTTCTGGCATTCCTGGGCATTCCATGATTGAAGGTTTTATAACTGATCTCTTGGTCTTCGTCTTCACATGTCTGTCTTCCCTCTATGTCTCTCCTCCTCTTCCTATAAAGATGTCAGTTCAATTAGATTAGGAGACCAACCTACTCCTCTGGAGTGAATCATTCATCCTATCTACCATTAATCCTATCTACAATAAATCTGTATACAAATAAGGTGCCCTTTCTGGGTTGTTAGGGTTAGGACATGTTCTAGAAGCAGTGGTTCTCAACCTTCCTAATGCCGTGATCCTTTAAATAGCTCCTCGTGTTGTGGTGACCCCCTCTACAACCATAGAATTATTTTTGTGCCTACTTCATAACTGATTTTGCTACTGTTATGAATTGGGCGGCCCCTGTGAAAGGGTCATTCAACCTCCCAAGGGGTCACAACCCACAGATTGAGAAACAATGTTCTAGAGAGACAAGACCCTGAAAAAGGACATTGTGGTTCCTAAAGTGGAAGGTCAGTGGAAAAGAGGCAGACACCAAAGGAGATAGATTGGCTTGAACATAACATGCGTGCGGATGACACAGGGTCAGGCAGTGTTTGTTCTGTCGTCCAGAGGGTAGCTCTCAGTCAGCACCCTCAACAGCATTTAACAACAGCACTGGTTAGGACTTGGAGATACTTGGGGGAAGCACAATTCAACCCACAACAGGGCTCTGTCTCTCTTTCTCTCCTTCATCTATCTTTTATTAAAATGTGTTTTTGATATTTTTGTGGGACCCATCATGACATCTTCCAAAATCTCCATTGATTCTGTTGAGACAACATTGGATAGGATGACTGGTTTTCTCTAAAATTCCATGCCTGTAAGGGTTTCCTTATGTTTAGAAGATCTGGGGACATTATCTGTTTTTTCATGTCTCCCTAAAGTTTTATCTCTCACTTGAGGACCATTTCCTTCAAAGAAACAAACATTTTATCACTCACTAGAGTAACTCTGTACACAAAATGAATAGAGAACAAAGAACCCGTGCTGAGAGGCTGGTGTTGAGCAGTCAGCTAGACTCACCCTCTAGACATACAATTGGAACGGGCAATTTAATTTGTGTAAAACATATCTTCAGTTCATTCCTGAACATGTGGAAATTCAGAGAAGTATATGAATCCCCAAGTTCCATGCCATACCCGTTATCTCCAAGGATTATAAATGGATTTTCATGTTTCTGCCTCTTTAACCAGACTTTGAGCTCCATGTCTCTTTACTTCGGATTTAATTAAATCCTAACTATTATGGTCTGTCATATGCACTCAATAAATCTTTGTTGCGTGAGTGAAGAAATGAAGGATAAGTCGTGCACTGAGCAGCCTAATATTCATCTTAAACTCATCTCGTGTCACAAATTGTTCACCAGGTCCTTTGAAGACAATGTTCTTTTGGCAGCACTATGTTCTAACTCTAGATGAGTGTGTGTTTATTGTTGGTCGGCAGTGTATGGGGTGAGAACATGAAAGAGTCTGTGGCCAGTTATATAATTTTTTAAAAAATAATGGATTTGTTTTGTAAGTATTTATGAAGTTTGCCACATTGCACTTACTCTCAGCCCAACAGGGCTAGTGAGTTCTGGAAGTTGCTAAGTCTACAGTTTAGACGGTGGGAGATGTAAGTCTCTGAGAAAGCTCTGTTCTATTGTATGTTGAGAATCAAGAGTTGTAATGGGAAAATGTCTTTTGTGTCTTCTATTCAAGATCTGAACAAAATGAAATGTGTCCTATAGGCTCTCCTTCCCCAAAGGTTATCTGACTAGAATCAGATCCTGAAATTTGGAAGAGAAGGAACTCATTATTAATTAGGGGTACCAGAAACTTAATTAGCAAGGTCAGTGTTCAGGAAAGTAGACAGATGTCCATCAAACTGAAGGAACCCAGTCTCCTGGACTTAGGAAAATAATGAAGAAGCAGAAGAAAAAGGTGTAAATGCTACCACATTGGGAAACGAGGAGGCATGGGGCAAAATGTCTGTGCTTATCTTGAAAGGCATTCTTCACTGTTAACTTCGGTGACTCTATCAGACCCTATATCCTTCCAGGCTGTCCCTGGATTGCAGAGTATTGACACAGATGCAAAATTAAGCCTGTTTTAATTCCAAGAAAAGCCCATTTTACGTGAAATTATTAGGGAGTAATGTAGACTTACTGAAGGTTTTATAGAACAGGGCTTTGCATTTTTTACCCCACAGAAAACAAATTAAAAATGTAGTACATTTTTTTTCTCTCCTAAATTCTTTTCACTGACAGCTTATTCCTCACTCCTTTTCTCTCTTTCAAAGACTATCTGGAGTTTTTCTTCCTCTGTCTCCCATCTCTCTACTCTTCAAGGAAATTATGTAATTGAGGATATTTCCCACATAGAACCCACAGGCAATGCTCATGATTGAGGCTTATTATGGAAGTTGTCTTCATTGTTGTGAGGTGTTGTGTAGCCAGCTCCGACTCATGGCTACCTCATGGACCACAGAGAGGCCGACAACAATTATTATATTTGAGTCTGTTGTTGTGTTACAGCCACTGTATCAATCCATCTTCTCTAGGGTCCTCTTCATTTTTGCTGCCTCTCTTTACCAAGCATGATGTCTTTTTCCAAGGATTGGCCTCCCCCGAAAACATGTCCAAAGTACGTAAAAGGGAGTCTGGCTATCTTTGCCTCTGAGGAGCATTAATGTATTTCTTCCAAGAGAGATGTGCTTGTTCTTTGGGGAGTTGGTGGCACTTTCAATATCCTTTGCCAGTACTATAATTCAATTCAAGTGGAAAAGTTCAGAATAGAGTTGTTCAGTGAGGATATGTTACAAAGTTTTTAGCACTGCTAATCAATATTCCAAGGGCATGCAACTCCACTTTAACTGTCAAGTTGACATTACTCAGCCTCAGCTTTGTTCGTCAGTGAACCCAGATCCCTGAATTAAGTGTCCAGAGGCATCCAACTCTGTAAGGCAGACTCTTGCCCAACAGCACTCAGCTGTACTTACCTCTGTCATTTCAAAGACCAGCACGGTAACTCAAGCTGAACAGATTTCAGCAGAGCTTCCATTTTAAGAATACAATAAGAAAAATAGTCTGTCCCCCTAATGAGAGATTGGACATTAAAAACCTTAATACAGGAAGCATCAAAAGAAGTTAGAAATAAAGTACACAGAAACATTGTACCAGAAAGAACTAGCTGACATTCAATCAGTTCAAGAGGTAGCATATAATGTAAAACTAATTGCATTAAAAGAAGGAGTCTAATTTTCACTAAAGGGGTTAACCCCAAACAAGGAAGTCTCCAGGAATTGATGGGATTCCAATTGAAATGTTTCAATGCTAATGAAGCCCTGGAATCACTCCTTTATGCCAAGAAATTTGGAAGACAGATACCTGGCCAACAATGCACAAATTATAGAACAGTATAATTGATAACACATGCAAGTAAATTTTGCTGAAAATCATTCAACCATTCTTGCTGCAAGACATTGACAAGGAACTGCCAAAACTTCAGGCTAGATTCAGAAGTGGACCGGGATTTCATTTCTGACTTCATACTGACATCAGCTGAAAGCAGAGAATACAATGTTTATTTGTGTCTTACTGACTATGTAAAGGCATTCAACTGTGTGGATCACAACACTGCGAAGAGCCTTAAGAATAATGGGACTTCCAAACACTTAATTTTGATGGTTCAGAACATGTACATAAATCCAGAGGCAGTTGTAGGAACAGAACAAAGGGATGCTATAGGGTTTACAATGAAGGAAGGTGTGCATCATGCTTGTCATATTCCTTCAATCTGAATGCTGAGCAAATAATCAGGAAAGCTGGACTATGTGAAGAAGAATGAGATGTTGGGTTTGGAGGCAGGCTTATTAGCAACCTCCGGTTTGCAGATGACACAGCCTTGCTTGCTGAGAGGGAGGAGGATGTGAAGCACCTGCTGATGAAGATCAAGGCTGCAGCCTTCACTGTGGGCTACGTCTCCATGTAAAGGAAACCAAAATTCTCACAACTGGAAGAAACAGTATATTTTGTCTTAGAATACTCCTTGGAAGTGAGAATGGTGAAACTTCGTCTCACGTACTTAGGACATGTTATCTGGAGGGACCAGTCCCTGGAGGAAGACTTCATTCCCTGTAAGGTAGAGGGTTGGCAAAAAAGAGCAAGACCACTAAAGATGGATTGACACAGTGGCAGCCGCAATGGGATGAAACGTAACAATTGTGAGGGTGATGCAGGACTGGGCAACATTTTGTTCTGCTGTACAAAAACTAGATATGGTTGAAATGTCTTGCTTAAGTAATTTAAATAAGTTAAATGCCTTAAATTACTATTTGAATTTGTGTGTTTTAACATTTGCATTCAGTTTCGTCATCTATGAAATAGAAATAATAATTTTATACTATATAACCATAAGAAACATAGGGTAAGATAGATTTTCTATCTATCAAAATAGTATGTAGTTCACAGATGCTAGTTATTATTATTATTATCACCAGGTGAGGCATGGGTTGTACAGCAGTCAAGTTCTCACCTGCTAACCAGCATGTGAAAGTTGGACATTGAATCAAGAAGAATACATGTATTTGAATGGTGGTGCTGGTAAATGATCCTGAAAGTAGCATGCACTGCCAAAAGGAACTTTGAATATGTTGTCACGAGAGACCAGTCCCTGGACCAGGACTTTATGTTTGGTAAAATAGGGGCATGGTGAAAAAAAAAAGGAAAGTCTTCAAAAAGATGCATTGACACTGGGTAAAACAATGGACTCAAGTACAGAAACCATTGTGAGGATGGCAGAGCACCGTACAGGGTTTCCTTCTGTGGTTCTTAAGGCTGCTATGGGTTAGAACGGACTCAATGGCAAATAACAGCAACACCAACAACCAGCACATTAATAGTTCAAGTCCACCTGCTACTCTATGGGAGAAGGATTTGACAGTCTACTTCAGTACAGATTACAGCTTTGTAAACTATGTGGGGGCAATTCCATTCTCTCCTACAAGTCATTATAAATCAGACATTGACCCCACAGCCATGAGTTATTATTGCAATTGATATTTGATATGAATAATATATGTTTAAGTATTTTTAGAGGAGTGCTGTGGCTTGAGTGCATCACCTCAAAATATGTTAAAGTCAATCCATTTACCTTTAAATATGAGTTGTTTTCAGAAAAAAACATTATTTTTTTCATATTGATGATCTCATACTACAGTCGTGCATGTGCTCAATCCCATGGCAGAGAGACACAGAAGCGTGAGCAAAGAGAAGCATCGATTTGTGATTTTTTGTTTCTGTAACCTCTCTAGGAAATGAAACCAAGGAAGCGCTCTTGGATCGAGATGGTCAGGAAAGGCTATATAAAAGACAGTGTTTTCAAGCTGGTCTTGTAAAAAGGAGTGGGTTTTCCAAACCCGGTGTGGCGGATTCTCAACAAGATCATGGGATGAGCAGAGACGTAGAGACGAATAGACGTAGACTCAGATGGACTGTGGAATGAGCAGAATATTTGGAAAAATGTGCTATTTTAAAATGTCAAGGGAACATTTCATGGTCATAAATTTGAACTTCGTTTTTATTCTCTCCATCTCTTAGACCAGATGATAAGAACTGGTGATATACGTTAGATTCTGTGAATATCATTACCTACAAGATACAAGCTGTTATCTAGGAAGCTTGAAGCTCAAAACTAGTTGAACTTGTCTGATTAAACAGTCCGAGAGCTTCATGTGTTTCCTCTGAGCTATTGTAAGCACAGATTTGCCTCCCTTCTAAAAGTTCAGACTAGAAGGAAGCAAACTTCCAAAATTAGAACCATAATTAAAATTTGACTTTGATCAGTAGCTTCTGAGAGGGTCATTAAGAGCCATGAAAATGCTGACACAGGGGGTTATTGGGCTGATGAGGTGAGGAGGGAAGCGGGGAGACTGGAAACAAATAAAAAATTGTTAAGGAATATTATCGAATTGCAAATATCAATTATTGTGGGTCCATGGATGAGCAATTATTATATTAAAAACATTCTTGGCAGGCAGCCCAAATGGGCGTAGATAGCTGAAACTACATTGGGCTTGGCTTTAATTTGAGTTTTGCCAGCATGTTTTGGGTTTATTTTCTTTTGATTAGTTTCAGAGAACACAGAACAGGAGTTTGGTAGAAATTACACATCACCCACAGCAGACTTATTGAGAGATGGTTTCTGCCTCCTGTAAAGTTTAGAGAAGTCCTACACAGGAAGACAGGAGAGTGTGAGAGAGGGAGGGGGAAGTAGGTCAAGAGGGAGGGATTCTCATATGAATTGCATAAGAGACAAGGCTGAACACTGGATTCCCCCCAAACTAAGAAGCAGGGAGCAAGGAGGGACAGATGAAGGAGTTTGGGACTTGCTTTTGTCTTTTTGATAAAGAATAATGACTTACCCTTACTGGCATGAATGATGAGAGTAGATGCTGCAAAACAATGCAAGGAAGGTAGAGGTTTTAGTTCGACATGAGCCAGCTGTGGGTTGTGGCTGCCAAAAAGAGTAATATGATCAGAGGCTGCAATTATAGAAGTACAGAAGACAGTGTTCTTTCCCTCTTCTCTGCACTCCTGGAGTGACATTCACTTTTCAGTGCCTGGGATACACCTTGTCTGCTTAGTGCCCTCCTGTTCATCTTTCCAAGGCCAGCTCAAGGTCACCTTTTCTGTTACACCTTTCTTGAACTCCGCGTGCACACCTGGCAGCTTTAATCATTGCTGTCTTGTCAAGGCCAAATTGCACTAACACATTCACCACGTTTTACTGCCATATTGCTTGAGGGTCGTTCTGTCTATGAAGACAGAATTTGTCACCAATTCAATTGATAATCCCAGATTTGACACTTAGTAGGTTTGCGGTCTGGATTTAGAGACTAGATTAGAACCAATCATCTGGAGCATGTTTAAGGAAGAGTACGTAGAAATGTGAGTGGATTTGAAGTCACGTTGGAACTCAGCAAGGGTTGTGTCTTTCTAGTTAACAAGTTGGTAGCTCACTCGGGTCTCTCCCTAGTAGGGGCAGGTGAGCTTCTCTCATTTCACCCAAGGAAGGGTCTGCGGATTGAATCTCAGGAGTGGCTCCGTCAGAAGTCAAAAGAAACCCTTCATCTTATCACACAGATGGGGAGGAGAGAAACATACCCAAGGAAGGGAAACTATGTCTCACACCAAAAAAGTAATTATATAGTTTCTTCTTTTAGCTTGGATATTTGGCGAAATGTGTTCATATTTTTATAAGGAATTCAAGCAGCTGAAAACACACATCGGAATGTATGCCAGAAGTGGTTGCATTTTTCTATGCGTCCTAGAAAGTAATGCTACCGACAGGGGTCCCAGGATGGGGGGGAAGACAGGGGTCCCAGGATGGGGGGGAACGAAAAGCTACCGCGTCTCCCACAACAGAACTCAGAGAGTATGCTTAATGAAAATATATCAGCCACCAAAAAGGGAAACAAAAATACATGAGAAGAGTGACAATTTGTGGCAAAGGGAATATCAGTTTCAAGTGACTATATGTCGATTTGTTGGTTATTACAGCTTTGAATTTTAAATTTCTTTCCACGTGTTAAAATGAAGTGTACATTATACAAAACAACTCACTGCCATCCAGTCAGTTCTGATTCATGGTGACTCTAGAGTTTGGAATAGAGCTTTTTCCGTAGGTTTTCAAGACTAACTCTCTATGGGAGTAGTAAGCTTCCTCTTCCTCCTGCAGAATGACTGGTGGTTTCAAACTGCTGACCTCATAGTTAGCACCCCAACACATAACCACTACACCATCAGGGCTCCTATGGAAGCATTACAATATTACATTTCAGATATTCCCAGGATTGTATGAAAGAAGGAGAGTAAAAAGGAAATGATGGAAGGAAAAGAAATATGTGTAGCCAAGCACAAGTTGTGGAAAAGTGAGTTGATTTCTCAAAAGGTCATAAAAGATAATAAAGAATGGAAAGAAACATGCTGTCTTCATATATATAAATGAATGGTAAAGATGAATTATACCTCCTTTTCCAGATGGATAAATTGAATGCCAGATAGAGTTTTATGCTGAATTCAAACTGACTAAATTAAAATAAATGAACTTTGCCTAATATTAGGCAGTAGTATTTCCTGAGTATCATAGTTAAACATTGGATAACTTCCTGGAAGTTTGAACCCATCAAGAGACATCTCAAAAAGCAAGCCTACAATTTGCTTCTGAAAGCTCACAGCCTTAAACATATTATTGAAAATGTGTGGTGAAGAAACCAGATGATATCCAGCTATCAGAAAGAATAGCATCTGGGGTATTAAAACAAGCAGTCATTTAAGGATTCAACTAAATCCACTAAGTCTACACAGTAGAAGCACACCATCCTGTGTGACCCAAGGATTGCGAAAAATAAAATCCAAATGTGAAGGAGGGAATAGTGTCAGAGTTTAAATTATGAACACCTGGTTTGCAGAATGCTATGAATGACAGTAGATGTCCAAAATCCATTTGCAGGGTCCCCAAAAGGATTAAGCTACTTATGAATAACCTCTAACCATAGTCCGGAGGAGTGAATAGCCTTGCTATGAGACAGAGAGCATGTATTTCATGTATTTCAAATTTGTAAAGTCTACTATGGCAGATGTAGTAGGTCAAAGTCTAACACTTTATCATTTGATTTCCCTTCGGAACAATTTTAAAGTTGTTTCAGTTTTTAGTATTTTCTGCTTTCTTTTTGATTGAGGTTTTTCTGGTTTTTCTTTACTTTTGTTTTGTTTGTTTGCTTGCTTCCTGTTTGTGTTTTGCACGGTTTTGTGTATATTAAATTCAGGATAGCTAAATGATAGTGATAGTAACTGGAATCATAATTACCTAAGGGATGGTAGGGGAGGTTGGGGGGAAATAGGGAGATAACAACAATGAGTACGCGAGGAAACTGTTCTGAAATTCATTGTGTGAATCAGTGTTTACAACTCTTCTTAATATAATTGAAAAGCTGAAGTTGTGATATATGAAATATATGCCAATAAAACGATTTTTTTAGCAAATCTATGCAAACCATTATATTCTGCACATATGGGGTTGCCTTGAGTCAGATTCTGTTTGACAGCAACTTAAAACAAAAGCTACAACAATCCTTGCAAAAATAAAATTTAAGTGAAGTGTTGGGTCCCCTAAATTTTTCAATAAAGTTAAAAAATCTAGATGTTTATAAACTAGAATCAGCAAGGTATTTCTATTGGGGTAAATTAATTGCAACCATATTTATATTTTGCCATCTTCGTTGAAAATGTAAGTCCCTGGGAGAGTTATTTGGACTGTGTTAGCTGTAATCATATGAATTATCAGAATTCTAGATATGAGAACTGTGGGTGATGGTCCCATTAAGGACATTTATAGAAGTATAAATACAGGCACACACATGTGTAAATATATTTATAGATAACAATAGGGAAATAGAGCTATGTACATATATTTATATGTTTAAGTTGTAAAGTAGCAGATGGACCTCAATGCAAGAACACTTTGCTCTAATAACCTGGAAATCTGTGATTCTCACCTTCCCAACATGTTTGCTGAAGACAAAAATGGGTGCATAAGCAAATGTGGTGAAGAAAACTGATGGTACCTGGCTACCAAAAGATATAGCATCAGGGTTCTTAAAGATTTGAAGATCAACAAGCTTCAATCTAGCTAAGAAGCAACAAAGCCCACATGGAAGAAGCACACCAGCCTGTGTGATCATGAGGTGTCAATGGGATCAGGTACCAGCCATCAAAGACCCAGGACAAACAATGAAATCGATGCAAACGATGGGGAGAGCAGAGTGGAAACCTAAGGCCCATCTGTAGACAATTGGACATCCCCTCACAGAATGGTCACAAGGAAGAGATGAGCCAGTCAGGGTCCAGTATAACACTGAAGAAACATAGAACTTTCCTCTAGTTGTTTAATGCTTCCTTCGCCCTCTAGTTGTTTAATGCTTCCTTCGTCATGACCCCAATTCTACCTTACAAATTCGACTAGACCAGAGCATGTACACTGGTACAGAGAAGAGCTCACAACACAGAGAATATAAGGCAGATAAACCCTCAGGACCAATAATAAGAGTAGTGATACCAGGATGGTAGGGGGAAGGTGGGAAGAGAAATGCAAAACCAATCACAGTGATCGACATATACCACACACCCGCCTCCACCAGGGGGACAAACCACAGAAAAGTGGGTGAAGGGAGACAGCAATCGGTGTAAGACATGAAAAAATAAAGTTAAAAATTATCAAAGGTTCATGAGGGAGGGACGGTGGGGGGAAGGAGGGAGAAAAGAAAAAAGAAAAGCTGATCCCAAGGGCTCAATCAAAAGAAAATGTTTTGAAAAAGATGATGGCAACATATGTACAAATGTGCTTGACACAATGGATGTATGCATGTATGTATTGTTATTAGAACTCTAAGAGCTCCCAATAAAATGAATCTTTTCTTTAAAAAGTTTGCGTGCAATAGAAAGGACAGTCCACCCAAGGATAACCAATATGCTTTCCTCTCCAGAAGAAAGAATGTAGTGACAGAGTTAAAATATTAATCATCTGCTGCAAATGTACAGCTGGTTCTAGAAATCCCCTTTCACTCAAGATACTCAGATGGGGGTTCAGTGACTATTTGTCAAGCACACTGCAGGAATGACTCAGTAACCGAGTGAGTGATTGGACTACATAGCTTCCTTTTAAAACCTTGATTTTTTTCTCTTTGATATTGAAAAGAGGATAAAGTCATAAGACTCCCTTTAGAAAGAATAATGAAAACATTTTTATTATTTTATTTGCAAGTTTATTTGCAAATATCTGGGATCAACCCGTGTATGCATGAACAAAATACATCAATACACAACCCACAGTGAAGCAGTTTGTAATTAAACTACCAGACGAATGCGACACTTTCCCACTTACCACTCTTCCTCAATGCTAGCATTCTCTAAGCCTTCGGTATTCTGCCTGAGTTCTACACAGTAAATGCATGCATATGTGTGAGGAGATGTAAGTATAGTTTTCTAAAGGTAAATTAAGGGTATTGATATTGCTGCTCTGTTCTTGAGTCTGGTTTATAGTGGGTAAAATATGCAGTTGGAAAATAATCCCCCAGATGAGGGCATCTCTTCTCCTTTGAGAATTACTGGAAGGCTATGATAGGATTACTTCGTTTTTGAGATATTTAGGTTTTTTCCCTAACAGATATCAGTGATGGTTTCTATACTGATTATATTATGGGATAATAGATTTCTAAAAATGGAAGACCTATTGATATGCCCCTAATACATAGCTTTGGGATATTAGGAAAATAACTCTAAGTAGACTGGAGGAACACATATAACATTTGAAAATTTGAGTTGAACTTAAGCAAAAGAAGGCACATAATCAGAATATATTGCTTAATAAGAGTTGTGGGTGTTTTGTTTTTGTTTTGCTGTTTCTAAATGCAAAATGTTGTCTTAGATATGTATCTCGACCTTAAATTTTAGCTCTCCAAGGATAGATCACTTATTTAGGTCTGGAAGTGGTTCTCAATTTACCTTCAGAACCTCAGGGAGACTTCAAACTCCCCGTGTCACACCAGTTTACAGAGACTATGATTTTCAATCATAGGAAGAGGATCACTGAGGAATCATGGGTGATATGGAGTGCATTATATAGTCCCTCCCCTATTGATCTTGATATAACCTCCCTGACTATGCCTCATCCCTTCCATTTCAAGAGTACATGATTTAATAGCTGAAGGAGACATTAAAATCAATTGATATGAGTTCACTAAGGAATTGTTCTGTATTCTACTTTTGTGAGTAGAAAGTGGGATCTCAAAAGCTTTTGAGTGTCCATCTAAGATGCTACTATTATTGAAGGAAATTAAAAGGCCAGAAATAATTAATTCAAAGGACTAATAGACCATGCAATTAATCTTTACTATCCAGACACCAAAAGAACGAGACAGTAGCCAGCTACCACGACTGACTGCTCTGAAAGGGATCACAATTGCAGAAGGTCCAGGATAGAGTGAGGGGACAATGTGGACCCAAACTCAAAACCACAGAAGAGAGCTAGATACTGGTGGAACCCTTAAAACTGTGGTGCTTCGTTGCCAACGTGGACTGGAGATAAGCTCAGCCAACCAATGGAGAGGTCTCTGTGTTGAGTGAGGTGAACAATTCCATTAAGAAGGTAGGAACTCCTCAGAATAATCAACCACTTGAGATCAAAGGATGGTAGTTGTCCAAAAATAAAGTTCAGAAGTCAGAAAGGGGTAGAAAAGAAACAGGGATGGAAATGAGAAACAGGGAAGAAGTGGCATACACAATATGATACTGGGGATATTACAACCCAGAACATAGACTAAAAGGTGCAAGGATTCTTGCATGGAGAATTGATTTGTTTTATAAACCTTCACCTGATTCAGAAGAAAAATTTTTAAAAAACGTAAGAAATGGGTGATTGCTTCAGGGATCAGATGTTGTTAGAAATTAGAAGAGAGCCTTCAGCATATGGTGGGTGGAGCCTTCAGAGCGTGGTGCCACCAGTTGCCTGATGAGTTCATTATTGCTATTCCGTGGTGCCACCAGTTGCCTGGTGGGTTCACTATTGCTATTTGGTGCCTTTGAGTTGACTCCTACTCATGGTGATGCTGCACAGTAAAATAAAACACTGTCCGCCCTGCACCCCATCTCAATCATTGCCTGCTTGAGGTCATTTGCAGCCACTGTGTCAGTCTACCTCACTGACGACTTCCCTCTTTTTCACTGATTCTCTGCCAAGCCTGATGTCCTCGTCTAAGGACTGATCCCTTCTGCTACCACGTTGAAAGGACAAGAGACAACGTCCTATTCTTGTGGCTTTGAAGGGACAATCTGACTGGAAGTACTTCTTCCAAGATAGTTTTGTTTGATTATCTAGAAGCCTATGGTATGTTTCATATCCTTTGCCAATACCATAATTCAAAGTTAAAATTCCTTCTCTGGTTTTCCTGGTGGATTGTCCAGTTTTTACATGCATATAAAGTGATTGAAAATGTCATGGCTTGCAGCAGTCCTCAGATGGACTTTATAACGCTTTTTTTTAATAACACTTTAAAAGAGTTTGGCAGCAGATTTGTCCTGTGTAATATATCATTTGATTTCTTGACTGATAGTACAAGGGGCAAAACTACATTATAGCTTCAATCTTTCGCCATTATCAAGATGGTGCTTTTTGGTCCATTTGGGAGAACTTTTGTTTTCCTTATGCTAAGGTAGGGGAGAAAAATAAAGGGCTTTCTACTGTAAATAGGTACAGTATCTGAAATCACAGGGGCAGCTAGCTCTACCCTGTCCTATGAGGGTCACTATGAGTCAGAATTAATTCTACAGCAGTGAGTTTTTGGTTTACATGAAGGTGTAATTCATCTTGAAAACTGTGCTATTGGCCTTCCTCAGTAAGGCCTCTTCACTTTCAACAAGAAAGGTGGTCGTCTGCACATTGCAGATCCTTAAGGAGCCTTCCTCTCATCCTGATACCATGTGTCTCTTCATTAAGGTCAACTTTTCCGATGATTTGCTCAGCATACAGACTGAGTAAATGTGATGACAAAAAGACAACCGTGATAGACGCCTTTCCTGATTTTAAACCACTCCCCAGGTCTATGCAGGCCAGTGCTTCTTGCTCTGTATACAGTCTTCACAAGGGCCCCACCCAGTGTTCTGGACTTCTCCTTGTTCACAATGTCATCCACAACGTGTCTTCATTTGCGTCTCAAAACCAACGCACACTTCATAGTCAATGCCAACTCATGATGACCCCAAAGGATAGGGCAGCACGGCCCCTTTGGGTTTCTGCGACTGTAACTGCTTATTGGGCTAGAAAGACCTACCTTTCGCTTAAGGAGCGGTGCTGGTTTCAAACTGCCAAGCTTGCTGATCACAGCCCAACTCATAGCCACCAGAGTGCCTCATTTTCCACAAGGCTCGAAAGAATTGGGCAATGTAAATGAGTTTCTGTTTGTAATGGGCTCACCACAAAGAACCTGGGATTATCCTTCACTCTCGCTAGCAACACTATTTTCTAAGGTAGATCTGAATGCACCCTCAAATGCATTGGACTCATTTCAAAATTCTATCTCACAGTGTTTTTAAATTAATCCTAGATCTTCAGCACTCAGAAGTTGTCCATCTTGTCAAAGACGATTGGAAGGCTAGTTGTAGAAGACTAATTGTTCCAGACTTCTGGACGCCGTCCTCTCTGTACACATGATCATTTGAGCAATGGGTGGATGTCACTTGGAGTCAGTCACTTGACTGACTGACTGTCATTTCTGGTTTCATGCTTCATAACTGTCTGCTTCTGAAAGGAAAACGTCTTTTCAGAGTGCAATCTACCTTTAGTCATATCAAAAGCACTTAGATACTCAGCTAAATTATAGGTTGAGTTTGCAGACCAGATATTCAAATCATCCTTCCTTTCATTGGAGGAGTATTTGGTTGATTAAAACATTTGAGGTAGTAATTGACGAGAACATTTGAGAGAGCATGTTAGAGATCTGGTAAGGAAATAAGGCTCCCTGAAATCAGTAACTCCATTCCAAAACCCAAGCCTGAGAGGGTTTGCTCAGATTTGCTTCCCATGAATATGGATGGGCAATTTTTTGTGACAGCCTTCCCCCCCCCCCAAACCCCCACCCCACCACAGCTCAAGGCTCTGAGATAATAGTTGGATTGGGGGCAGAATTTGTTAGTGTCTTTACCACCTGGACAAACTTGAATGGTTGATGCTCAAGGGCCATGGCATTGGCAAGGGTTATTATAACTTCTCAATGTGCTAACTGACGCTTTACTCCTATCCCTTAACAAACTATGTCTGCACACAAATGAGTAGAGAGGAACATGCCAGAATGTAGATTCCACTCAATATAGTTTTACTGGGTGCATAAATAGGAATCAAGTCACACTGATATACAGAGCAACTTAATCCTATTTAAATTATCTTTCCATTCTTCAGATAATATCAAGGGGAAAGATTTGATTTCTTTAAAACACTTAAACTATCTCTTGTGAACACAACTTAGACTGGGTTTTGATTTAGAGTCGACAGCAGTGAGGAACAACTGGCTGCAACTTAACAGCATTGTCTGCATATGTTATTTATTTTTAAGTTTATCTCCTATTTAGACAAGTGAATGTTTTTTCCATTCATATTAATGATATAAAGTTCCATTCATACTTAAGTTGAAAATATATTTAAGAAAATAGTATAGCAGGGGAGTTCAAGAAGCTCATGGAAAACATGCATTTTATTTAATTCTGTTTTTCACGAACTTTCTGAAACTCCCTCATATGTCCTATAAGCAACAGTGCAGGTATGTCTGTAATATGCAGATGTGCTACAATAATAATACAGAGAGAGAACACATTATGATACTGCTCCTTGCTTGGTGAAAAGGTAAGAAATACAGATACAAAGAATTTGTTCTAATTTTTCAAAACCTAAACCTTTTTACCTTTAACACTTTGGTGATTATGGGTAATAAATTCCTCATGACATTGTTCACAAATATTTAATATATTCCTGTGTGTTATTCTACTCCGGTGTAGAACTCCTTAGTCGTGTAAGCTCATTACATAGAAAGCATCCAAAATACTCAATCAGTTCTATTTTGGATCACCTAGCCCTTCTGTGATCAATGCTTGTGCTTCTTCTGTAAAAGGCTAATAAATATTTTTTAGAGGATCATGCATGATAGATGGTCATTTTGTTATGTGAAAGTTTTGTCTTTCTATTCCATTGTGTCTAGCTTTGGGCTGGCTCTCTGGATGCCCAGTTGATGAACATTTTTTCATACTTCAAAGTTCTTACCTATGTGATATTAATATAGCTCATCGATGTTTCCTATCTTGTTGACTGCCAACTGGTATGGTAGGAACCCAGCTTTATCCACACTGATAGCAATGTACATATGAAATAATGGAGCAGCAAAGTGGTTGGCATCATGATGAATGGGGAAAGATTGATATCAAGCATTTCATTTTGCTTGGATTCACAAACAATGCTCATGGAAGCATCGGTCAAGAGATCAAAAGACTCATTGCATTGTGTAAATCTGCTGCACAGGACTTTTTTAGTGTTGAAAAACAAGGGTTTTATTTGGAGAACTAAGGCCCAAGACCGACCCAAGCCATAGTACTTTCAATAGCTTCATACGCATGTGAAAGTTAGACACTGAATAAAGAAGACAGAAGAAGAATCTACGTCTTTGAGTTATGGTGCTGGTGAAAAGTATTCAGGTCTCCTGGACTACCGAAAGAACTAACAAACCTGCCTTGAAAAAAGTCAGCGTGTCTCCTAGAGGAAAGGATAGCGGGACTGCATCTCACACACCGGATATGATATCAGGAGCCTGCAGACTTCGGAGAAGGTCATTGCACAGGGACAAGGAGAACAGCCTGATGATGTAGAGTAACACAGTAACTCACACACAGCAATTGTGAGGACGGCGCAGGACTGGGAAGTGTTTCCTTCTGTTGGCTCTGTTGGAACCAAGTCTATGGCACCTAACAACAGCAAGATGGTAGGAACCTGAGTGTTGGAAAGAGTAAGTAGAGCAGAAAACTCACTGAACCAGATTGGTCACATCGGGGCTACTTTTTCTGAGCGAAATAAAGACTACTGGCCCCTGTCTCACCACCATCAACTCGTAGAAACCCTATGAAAGTCTATAAAGACATCAATATCATTGGGTTCCCATATTGTAGCCCCTTAGTTTTTATCTTAACATCGTAATCTTCTACCACCCAACCTACTTTCTATTAGTATTTATATATAATTAGTTGGTGTAATGAGAAAAGGTGGGGAAGAAGACGTCACCTTGTACCTTTATAAACAAATCACACTTGGCTCCTTCCACCCCCATCCCCAACCCCATCCCCCAGTCCCACTTCTCGTCAAACTCAGAATTCGTTTTGCAGAAGAATGTTGTGGAGTAACTATTTAATTCCACATTAGTGAGAACAAAGTCAACCCCATCTGTTTCTTTTCTCCATGCATAAGCCAGAGACTGACCCTGCGCAACTTAAGGAAAAAAGAATTATTATAAAAAGTGAAGAAAGCTTGTCTACGCAAGGAAATAAGAAAAATTCAAGCTGCATAAAAGGGGTGACTAGATTCAATGACCTTTTTGTAATTTCTTCCAGTTATATGTTCCTTGTTTTTTATTTCATCAAGATGAAGATTCCCAGGAGAGAGAATCTATTCCAGCGAGATTGGACTTGACTATCTCTTCTGCAGAGGAAGGTGGGACACATTGGTTTCTAGGTTCATCACACAAATGAGATAGGGAGTTCTTCGAAGGACGTGCAAACAGTGTATATCCTAAACTCAGCACTGTGACGAAACTGTCTTGCCCAGTTTCAACAGAAAAGGCACAACTCTTTCTCACTCCCCATGTGACATCTTGCTAGGAGCTTAAAAGTAGACATGCTGGAGATCTTTACACTCTAGGAGTGGGAGGATGACACAAATCAGGATTCAAAAGTATGTTCTTCAGAGACCTCCTTTATAAACCTTGATCAGGATACCGCTCTACATTCCATTCCTTCCTCACACCTGACTTCCTGTCGTGTCCACTGTCAGAGGGTTGAGTTTACATCAGACTCAAGTGAAGCGCTGTTTCCCATTTAACAAAAACGTCCGATGAAGTTAAAATTTGATTTTGTAACAAAGCAAGAAGCATGCCTTAATATTTGATGCGAACATGAAATTTCATCCCTGTAGAATGTGTGCCTTAATTAATTGAGGTCTGGCATGTGCTATCAGCTTGCGCAAATTTTAGAAAGAGATTGCAGAATGACATTCTGATTTTGTTTGGAAGCAAAAACAAATTGTTCCGCTTTACTGCCTACATTGTTGTTAGACTTCCTGGAGTAGTTTTTTTTTTTTTTTTTTTAATGCATCGAAACCCCTTATGACAGAGTTGAACTTAGGGTTTTCTAGGATGTAATGTTTATGACAAGTGGCTGCTAGGTCTTTCTCCTATAGAGCAACTAGGTCGGCTTGAACTGTCAACCTTTCATTAACAGCTGAGAGCATAAGCATTTGTTCATTGAATTGCTCATATTACATTTCCTTTTATGATTTCACATAAAAAAGTATTGCTTGATAGGCACCTAGAATCAAATCCAAAAACAAACTCATTGCCTTCGAGTCAATTCCAACTGAAGTAACCCTGGTGGACAGAGTAGAAGTGTGACTTTGTGCTTCCAAGACTTCAAATTCATATAGAAAGAGACAGCCTCATCTTCCTCTTGCTAGAGCCCAATAGATCCTCCACAATTACAGATTGAATGCATGAATAGCACATTAGTATGTATTTTGAAAGAAAATATTGTATATTATACTTTTTCATGTTCTTTTATAGCTTATCACAAAACTGAGAACATAATGTAATACACACATACTTCCACTTCTAACATGCATTAGATGTCATTTCCCAGGTATTTCCACACTGTGGATAAAGAACAAGCTATGGCTTAAAAGAGTCAGCTATTTGGTTAGCTAGTTTTAATATTGTTACTAGAAATGACCAGGACCTTAAAAATCATGGTAATATATACATGGCAGAATTTCCAAATATTCATAGAAAAATTACATTACCTTTTATTGCTATTCCCTATGAACTTTTGGAAGCAAACTCATATTGGAAAACATGTTATATTGCAAATATTTTGTTTTGTTTTTGACATAATAATGGTTTATTTATTATTGATCCAATAAACCCTTATTGAACACCTAGCAGGTGATTAGCTCTTAGCTAAAAGATAGAATGATATATCTCTAATTAACTATGACAACAACAGCAACAAAAACAAACTCGAGGCTATGATAATTTCTTTGCAGTTAATTATTTGTACTCCTGAAAAGTTAGATGCCACATAGGGGCAGAAGGTAATCCACTTTTGTCACCTGAACAGTTCAAGCTGAAGATGTCTTTCTCAATGCAGAATTGTTTCAATGTAGCAATATAATTATTGAGAAGCCATACATATCATTATGTACCAAGTACTGCTCTAAATAATTTACAAATGTTAATTCCATTCATTGAATTATCCTGATTTTTGTGTGTTTCTGTGTACTATCAAGTCCATGACAGTTTATAACAACCCAATAGCAAAGTATACAAGTGCCCCATAGAGTTTCCTAAGCTGAAATCACTATGGGAGCAGATCACTAAGTCTCTTCTTTCCCATAGTGGCCAGTGGGTTGGAGTTGCCAACTTTTCATTTAGCAGCTGAGCACGTAGCCATGTACCACCAAGGCTTCTTATCCTAGTTTTACAGATGTGGAAATCAAGGTATGAAAAGGAAAATGAGCAAGCAGGGACACAGGATTTAAATCCAGGCACTCTTATTCTGCCCTACAGTGTAGCCTCCTGACCACACACAGTGCTAACTCCCTGAAAGGAATATAGGCTATGGAGCTATAAATCAGGTGATTCACTCCTCAGCTTCTCAACTGTATTTGAAAAGTAGCCAACCAGGTCTTCAAATTGAAAGATTGGTCAGGGAAGCATCATTCATATAACCCCAAATAAGGGCGACAAACAATGGACAAATGTCTATCCATAGTAAAGTAGATTTGAAAAAACTACAGGGAAAATGGACTAAAGGTTCCTGTGACCTGTGGAAAACCTATAAAATAAATAGTGGATAAATGAATAAAACAAAGTCTATACACAACAACCAAACCAAGAAACAAATGAATGCGAGCTGTATTAATATATTTGTTCAAAGACACAAATGAAACAACAAAGCATGAAAACCCAACTGTATAAATGTCAAATCTTACTTATGGGATGAGACGCCATGATAGGGTTGCTTTTAAGGAAGCGGCACAGGATAACGGTTCAAAAGGCTTATGAGGAGACGTCTGGTGTGTTGTTAATCTTCTCATTCTGGACCTGAGGCATAGCCCCATGGCTGTGCTCATGGGCTGATCACTTATTGTACTCTACAATTATAACTTATGTCTCATTTGTATGTGTGTTCCCTATTAAAAAGGGAGTTAATAAATGTTTATTAAGATGGAAAAATAGGGGGGATGGTAAACAGACACCAGAAAAATGGAGAGGTTTAAAAACAATCTAGCTAGGGTTTGAGGAAAACAAACCTTATTTACATGTAGCATCTTTAGGAAATCAATTGATCATCAATCAGGATTGATTGAGTTACTGGGTGTTGGCAAATATTTCTGTAAAGGTTCTGAGAATAAAAATTCTAGGCTTTTTTGGTCATCCAAATTTCTATCACATCTTCTTTTACTTGTGCCTTTTTTATTATAACTTTTAAAAAATATGAGAGTCATTTTTAGCTTCTTGGCTGTAAAAAAAAAAGAAAGTAAAAGGACAGTCTCATTTGGGCCAGGAGTCATAGTTTGTTTGCCCCTCAATTAGATGCTCATGCTACTGAAATAATTAAATTGCAACTCATGTTATCCCTATGGACACATTCGATGTATGCAGTCATTCACCATGTCTTTATTAAGAATCTTCTCTTTACTTTTTTAAAAAATAATTTTATTAGGGGCTCACACAACTCTTATCACAATCCATACACACATCA
>NW_022111369.1:98684158-98727251 GCF_000313985.2 Echinops telfairi | reverse complement strand
AGTTCTGGAGAAGTCAGACAAGTGTGGATCGAGCAGGGGGACTCCAGTCAGTCCGAAGTTGGTGGCTTTGCACTCCCCAGGGCTTAACCTGACATCCTGGTCTATCCCTGACTTGCTGACCGAGTGATTGCAAACTTCTTTGGCTTCCATTTCCTCTTCTTTGTAACACCCTGATCGTGCTCAAAATGGATCTTGGGTAGCTTAAAATTATTGAAACACTGTATGTATGTGTAAGTTTTATTGTAGTCCACACTCAACTAATGATTTCTTCTACCAGTCCTCCCAAATTCCCTAAATGAAAACAAAACAAAACCCTTTGACAAAACAAACAAACAAAACATGCTCTTTCCAATATCCAGGTCCCACTTTCTGGGCATGAAGTAAGGCCTGCCTGACATTGGGAAAATCATGAAAAGTGAAGAAAGAAAACGAAACCAACACAAAGACAAAACCAAACCACTGAGTCGATTTGGAATCACAGAGAGAGGCCAGAACTCCCCCTGTGGGTTCTTGAGATTATAACTCTTCATGGGAACAGAAAGCCTCATCTTTTACCTGAGGAGCGGCTGGAGGTTTTGAACTGCTGACCTTGTCATTAGCAGCCCAACTCGTTACTAAAGAGAAACCACTAAATCACAAGGAACTTGATCACTTTGACACTTTTCCTACAAAGGGTGGCTTTTCCTTAGAAAGATAGAAGGCATCCCTTCCTGAAGCACTTAGACATGTGTCACAGAGAGTGCTCCCTCCCACCCTCCCTCCCCCTTGCCCCTGTCAAAGTGCAGGAACTGGGTGGGCTGTGCCTGGGAGGCGCAGTGAGGACTCTGGTTAAACATGGTTGTGGAGGGAACTCATCAGATGATTGCCGTAGGAACATCTGTGATTTCATATGGGCCGAGTCTCTAGAGAATTTTTCACTGCTGAGTGTGCTACTTCCCAACTGTTCATGAGAGTGGCTCAGAGCTTTGCACATATTTTGAGATGCATACTGCTGATTGGATTATTTTTAAAGCCTAGTTCTTATCTCGTCTTTCCTTTAATTGCTTCCTTTTTTTCTTCCTCTGATACTAGGTCTCCGTGAGGTGTTTAGAAGTGTAGAGTCACAAAATAAGACTTTCCAGCATTACAAGGAGACACTCCTTCACCTTTTAAATAAGGTAAAGACCTGTTGGGCTGAAAAAACTGATCAAGATATACACAACCTCACTCTGTTTTCCCTCCTTTCTTCTGCCTCCCTCTCTTTCTAGGAGACAGAACTAACCCTTGGGCTATCAGAGCTCCTTGATTCTCAGATGTTTTCAGTGCTAATGATTCAAAGAGACATGTGACATAGACTGAATTCTTAGCCTAGTACAGCAGGTGGAAGAGTGTGCTAATGATTAAACTAGGTATGGCAAGGAATTATCTAAGGGGGCACACAGGACTCAAAGGGAGGGGATCAGGGAAGATGACACAAACAGAGTTTCAAAGGAGGTGTTGGGTATAGATGAACCATGAAGGGAGTGAGGAATAAGGGTGAGGATGAAAGAAATGATCTTCCAATAGGTTAAAAAAACCCACCAGTACAGTGTAATAATAACAGGGGATCTGTACTTCACGTTCCTGAATTCATTTTCTCATGAAGAGGACGTGGTAGGGGGTTGAGAACAAGAGTAAAAGCTCAGAGAGCGAGAGAGCGCCACAGCTAATTTGATGGTGAAAGTCATTCTGTGGTGCCCATCCCCAAGGCCAAGGGAAGGGCAGCTGGGTTTCATGCTCAGGGAGTAAGAGGGTAATATTACTGTCAATACTTCTTACAGACATATGAGAACACCTCACCAGTTAATGTGATCCAGAAGTTATTATGATTCTATGTTCTTTAAGATGCTGAATGTAGAGCTGAACACCTTATTAAATGCTCTTCCATTTACAAATACATCTGCCCCCTATATTTCTCCACAGAGGTTTCTTTAAGGAGAACTGCTTGCCTGGATTGGCTTTAGGAAATGCAATCTCTTCCATTGATTTGACGAAAATAAATTTTATGACTGCCCTACACCATCTTTCCTCATCTCGTTCATTAGAGGTGGTGGTGATATTGAAAGAGCTGTGGAGTCAATAAACAAAGTGAACTACCTGCACAACTTTTACTTCCTCAGCTCAGTGTGGGAGCCTGGAGGTGGCATGATCCTGAGATAGAGCCTCCCCATAGGTCATAGCCAGGGGCTTCCATTATCTCCAAGCAGCACACACTCCAGAGCATCGTATTAATGATATTTAATTACATTGAAATTAATGATGTTTTTCATCTGATCCTGGGCTGATTTTACAGCTGGGAGATAAGCTGGGGCGCCTTACACTTTTCTCTTTCCATCCCAGCAGGCAATTGCCCCCTTTTATCTCTGTTGACTTGTGTTTTGTTTGTTTTTTTCCCCTCCAGGTGCCTGCCTTTTCCACCTGCATTTCCTTCTCTGACTACACGCAGCCCCCCCGCCCCCCTTTGCAGTAATGATTAGCTTACCCCCAGCCACTGCAATGATTCTTTACCACATTCATTACCATATCACTGCTGTTGATATGGACAATGTCGTTTTTCTCAATAGAGTTAAATTTGCATACCTCCTAGCCATAACTTCATTAGGTTATAGAAGGCAGAGATTGTCAAATGAGTACTATCTGATAGCTCAAACAATACAGTGGTTTTCGCAGACTCTAATCTCATCATTGTATCCTTGAGTGCTCTGGGTTTTGCTGATGAAAATCTTTACAGAAGTGGAATGAAGTATTCAATTCTCAGGTTCAGGAATTGTTATTATTTCCCAATGAAAATAATGGGGATTGTAGATAGGGTTTAGTGAACTTGAACTGTATTGATGGTTTTTGTTTCGTGTGAGCAAAAACAGGTGTTTGGGGGAATTAAACATTTCTGTTGTGAACAGTAATGCAATCGTATTGAGAATGAAATGTTTAAAAACTGAGGATAGCGCAATATGATAAAAGTGAATTGGATTGTAGAAATTTTTTCTGAGTGCTAAGGCTTATGCTATTTAAAGGAGTCAAAGAGTCAATTGGAAATACACTCTCTTCTGGTTTTGTGTTCTTGTGAAATGGTAAGAAATTCAGCCTGCAAGCAGCTTCATTCTATTGACAACCCAATTACTGATTTATTAGGGCAGAAAACCAGAAGCATTGCATCAATAATTTCCCTCCTTGTATCTTCCCTACTTATCTCAAGCTCTTCCTTAATCTTCTTTCTGCCACTGCCTCCCCCACCAACCCCTGCCTCCCTCCTTCCCACAAAAAGAACCAAAGTCACGAAAACAAAGACTATTTCAAACATTTCATTGCATCTATTTGCTTGTTTCGCTGAAGTAGACAATGGAAAATTCCCATTTATCCCCGTCATGTGATTCCAGGACACAAATCTTTAAAAACAAATATATGTCATGCTCTCTGTCATTCATTTCCATATTGCATGTGCATCTGTATCAATTTCCTATATACTTGAAGGAGCTTGAGGCCTGTTGGTGTAGTGGGGTATGGGTTGGGTTGATAATCATGAGGTTAGTGGTTCAGAACCCACCAGCCTCTCTGTTGGAGAGCAATGAGTCTATCTGCTCCCATAAAGACTTATAGCTTCAGAAACCCACAGGGGACAGTTCTATTAGGATCCGTCCTATAGGGTTGGTATGGTTTGGAATTAACTCTTTAGCAGTGAGTTTGTTTTGACTGTATACCTGAGAAAGTGAAAATGGTTAACATATTCCACTCTTAAATAAAAGGTTGGCTATTTGAGACTACTCAGAGGTGCCTTGCAAGAAAGATCTGGTGATCTTCATAAAAATCATTGAAAATCCTATGTAATGGAGTTCTGTTATAATACACATGAGGTTGCCATAGTGTGAAACTGACTTGACAGCAACTATGCATACATATCTGATATTATGTACATGCCTGATATATGTATGTATGTGTGTATATATGTGTGTATATATATATACATATATATATTATTCTTACTCATAGACCCTATAAGATAATGTAGACCTGTCCCATAGCATTTCCAAGGCTATAAACCTTTATAGAAGTTGACTACAATATCTTTCTCCCTTAGGTTAGCTGGTAGTTTTGAACCTTTGAACTCGTTGGTAGCAGTCCAAAGCTTTAACCACTCTATCACCAAGTCATGCTCTCTCCCTCTCTTTTTCATACATATATATAACTAGAGTATGTATGAGTATATATGTATGTATATATGTTGGACATTGAATTAAAAGACCAAAGAAAAATCAATGCACTTGAATTATGATGCTGGCAAAGAATATTGAATGTACCATGGACTGCCAAAAGAACAAACCAATCTGTTTTGAAAGGTTCCTTGGTAGCAAGGATAAGGATGGCAAGACTCCATCTCACCATTTGGGGCATGTAATCAAGAGAGACCAGTCCCTGGAAAAGGACATCATGCTTAGTAGACTAGAGCAGTGGGGCAAAGAAGATGACCCTGACCCTGGACAAGATGGAATGATGCAAAGGCTGCAACAATGGACTGAAACATAAGAGTAACAGAGGATATCCCAGGAGCAGGCAATATTCCTTGTGCTCAACACGGAGTCACTATGAGTTGGAACTGACTTAACAGCTACATACATGGGTATCAGGCCCCATATATATATGTAGGTATACATATGTTTGTGTGCATTACATGAGGCATTATATATACATATTATACATACATGTAATACACACACTATTAGGTGTATTATGATAGCCAGTGCAGAAACAGGAATGAGTCAAACAGACAAGTTTTCAAGTCATCTCTATTTTAGGGGAGACACGTTATTTCTACATCATATAAATAAAACCATGACAAGTGCTAAGGAGGAGAGGTCGATGGTGATAGAAGAGATTACTACCAGGAAGGTTTGACCTAACCTGGAGGACCAGTAAAGTGAGTATATCAAAACAAAACTACGATCTGACCAAGAGAGGTGTTCATCAGCCCCGAGCAGATGGTGAAGGTGTTTCCCAACTGGAAAGCCTTACCTGTGCAAGGACCGTGCAGTTGGAAGAGGGATGCTGTGATCATGGTATTCAGCATCTTTTTATTTATTTATTATTTAAAAAATCATTTTACTGGGGGCTTATACAACTATTATCACAATACATACATACATTCATAGTGTCAAGCACATTTATACACTTGTTGCCATCATCTCCTTTTTTTAAAAAAATCACTTATTGGGGGCTTGTACAACTCTTATCACAATCCATACATTCATCCATTGTGTGTCAAGCACACTTGTTCATTTGTTGCCATCATCATTCTCAAAATATTTTCTTTCTACTTGAGCCCTTGGTATCAGCTCATTTTTCTCCTCCCTCTCCCATCCACCCTCCCCACAAACCCTTGATAATTTAGACATTTTTATTATTTTTTCATGTCTTACACTGATCAATGTTTCCCTTCACCCACTTTTCTGTTATCTGTCCCCCTGGAAGGGGGTTATATGTAGATCATTGTGATCATTTCCCCTTTCTCCACCCACCTTTCCCTTCCCCTCCTGGTATCACTACTCTCATTATTGGTCCTGAGGGGTTTATCTGTCCTGGATTCCCTGTGCTTCCAGATCTTATCTGTACCCATGTATATCTCTGGTCTAGACGGATTTGTAAGATAGTATTGGGATCATGATGGGGGGAGGGGGGAGTCTTCAAAGAACTAGAGGAAAGATGCATGTTTCATCGGTGCTATACTGCACCCTGACTGGCTCGTCTGTTCCTTTAATTGTACTTCTGGTCTCTAGAGATGAAATGTTTGGTCCCCAAGGGGGAACAAAAGAACAGAGCAACTTCCAGCCCTTCTTCACTATCCTTCTGAGTAGCTGCATGCAGTTAAAAAGGTCCTTTCTAGAGAGGAGCTGTGAGAAAGTATGTGAGGGACTTGCGTGGTCCCAAGCGGTTTTCTAGGTGGTGCCACGCACAAAGCAAGAAAGTTTAGACTCCGAGCTGGGGCAGCAATAGTCGCTTAGACTCACAGAACCTTCACTTTCCTCATGCTGTATTAGTTGTGGTGTCCAAATGGGATCACAATCTCAGAGCATAAACTGTGTGCATTTTTAAAATGTAAATAAATTATTGTTATTCTTTGTTCAGAATTTCTGCACATATACAGCACACTTTCAAATAGATGCTCCTAAAGGATTATTTCTTTTTTAACCAGGAACCAGAATTTGGAAGATGATTTCAAACAGTGCAATGATAAAATGTCTCCTCAAAATAAGACTGGGGCTGATGGATGGCGCTGTCCGCTTGGGCTAGGATGCCTTCCTCGGCGGTGCTGATGGTACAGCGGATTGGTTGGGGAGCTCTGCCCACCAACGTGACTCTATTTAAAGCTTGAGTTCCATTTGGTCATTATACGTGGAACCAGCTGTTGTTTGCTAGAACAGATTTGGATCACTCACTGAGATGATTCAGATCCTCCGAGTCCTGTATCTGCAAAATCAAATGGGTGAAGCAAAGGGTCATTGATGGCTTAAACAAAGAATGTATCAATATAGAACTCCAAGTATGACACACTCTGTGATCTCTGAGTCTCAGTTTCCCTATCTTGGAGGGGACCCCCCAAATCATAGTGGCCCTACTCATAGACGAGAACAAAATGTAGCTCAGCCCTGTGCTGCCCATCCTCACAATCACTGTGATGTTTGTGCCCTTTATCACAGCCACGGTGTCCATGCCATCTCACCGAGGGTCTTCTTCTATTGCAACGAATCGCTACCAAGATGAGGTCCATCTCCAGGTATTTGGTTACTTTTAATAATATGTCCACAGTCCTCGACACAAACTGTCACCATCCTTGTTTTAAGGAGCATCTGGTTGTTCTTTCAAGATAGATCTGTTTTTGTTTTTTTGACTCAATATTCTTAGCCAATATTTCAAAGGTAGTATAGTGATTAGTGCTTGGATGCTAACCAAAAGGTCAATGGTTTGTATCCACCATCTGCTCCATGGTAGAAAGATGCAGCAGTATGCTTCTATAAAGATTCAGAAATAAGGATTGGAAATCCCATGAGGAAGTTTTAGTTTGTCCTGCAGGGTCATTCTGAGTTGAAATAGACTATGGCGATGGGTGTGTTGTTTATTTTCAACAGGACAAAGAGAGTCTATCTGAAATGAATTCTATGTGGAACATGCCATGTTTAAATGTCTCTAATTACTCTTGAACGCTTTAGAGACCACAGGATCCGAAGTCTTCTTTGGGTTCTATTACTCCTTGGCTGTGTGACCTTGTTACCCAGACTCTCTGAATCTGCTCCTCGTCTGTGAAAGAAAGCATTTCCATGAGAATAAACTGAAATAAAAATGAGATGTATTTATGACAGTTTCTATTGCATCTTGATCACTGAAAACTACTCTCACCACCCTTCTTTTATATTTCTTTCCTTCTTAAATGGATACATTTGGCTTATATCAGATTTTGTATTGTTACTGGCTCCCATCTCAATGAGAATTTTTGACTGAAATGAAGAACCACCGAATTCTGCATTATTCAAAGTCAATAACCATTCATAACCTGTAAAATGCTTGAAGTTCTTCAATGTCCTGAGAGGGAAATATATTCTCATCATTTGTAATTATTTCACTTGTAATAATTAGGTATCAATCTTATGACTCATGATACCGCTTCATATTGAAATATAAGGAAGAAAAACGCTTAAGAAGGTAAAGGGAAAATGAGTGTGAGATATTAAAATGTTCCCTGTTCATTTCTGAAATAGATTTAGTGTGCTTGTTTTTGAAAGAATCACTGCTTTGGGGAAGAAAAGAAGGAAATCTATTAAAGGCAAAAAAGTTTCTAATGAAGTTGAAAAGGTTCTTTATTTTCTTGAACAAATTCTTACTGTCATGCACCAGCTCTTGAAAAACACAGTTAGCCAGCTATAACGTTGTAATAGAAAATAGTAAAAGCAATGAAATGTACAATTAAGGATCGCACACCCCAGATATCTTCTAGTTCATTAGTTATCCTTATATCTAGACCCAGGAGATTTCTCAATCTGGCTCTTCACTCTTGTGCTCAACTACAGTGAAGCCAATGGTAAGGTTCACTCTTTTTTATAGTGTTTGCTTGCACAAAACAATGATCTTTTAAAGCTGAAGTTTAATGCTCCCTCAGGAAATGCTGTCTATTTTAGACACTTCGTTTTCTTGCTTAGTGGCCTGCAGTCTCTTTGCTCTGGGTAGGTTGTAAACTAGACTAGTGGTCATGGAGACAAACCTTAGTGGATTCACCAGTAGAGGGAGTTCAAACCAAGTTACATGAACTCTTAGGGAAGGGGTTTTCTATGATTGTGTGTGTGTGTGTGTGTGTGTGTGTGTGTGTGTGTGTGTGTTTTATCTTGGGCTGAATGAAGGAAACCGAAATCTATGGATATTGTGGATTGATGCATTCTTTGAGTCTTTCAGCTAACACTTCTTGAGCTGAGACAAGTGCTGGTGATGTAAAGAAGCATACACCTGACTTTACAAGTTGGTGGATACTGGTCTGTGCAAACAAGTCAATGATCCTGCTCTGGTCTCAGCAGGACCACAGGATGTGAACAAATGATAGGCCCTAGTGATGTACCCAGATCGGTGATGAGGGATGGACGGAAGGGCAGGCCTTCAGTTTGGGTTTTAGAGTGAGTTGAAACAACTCAAGAGTTTCTAGTTGTGTCTCTGCCAAGACTTCACAAGTTGCTCGATTACTTAAGGCTTCAGGGTTTTTATGTATAAATGTGTAGGAGAGGGTTAAGTTCCCTTCTCAGAGGGATGCACAGGCGGGCAGCAAAAAGGCAGAGGGGTACAGAACATGGAGTCTGGTCGGCTAGACTTTCACAGGTGGACTAATCTCCATTTTACCTTTTGAATGTCTCCCCATTTTGCTGTCCCCATTTGGTTGCCCCCTGACAACCAAAGTCACCCCAGGACCTCTTCCCTGTTGATGGTTTAGGGGTGAAGACTACTGGTACTCATCTTGACTGTGACCTAAGCAAGTCACATTCAAAACCAAACACTTGCGAATCCCACAGGTGGCGTGCGTTTTAGGGGCTTTCCTCTAGAAAGAAGGCCCTGGCTGGAGCAATTGGCTAGGTACGTAATAAGCAATGGAGACTTTGATGCTTCAATCACATCCAAAGTTGCTTCACAAGTAAAACGTTCACTCTTTGCACACGATATGATTTTATATATTGAAAATCCTAAGGTAGCCACACTTGGATTATTGGAAACAATAGAGAAGTTTAATAGGGTAGCAGGATACAAGAATAATGAGTGGAAATCAATTGGATTCCTATATACCAGTGATGGCAATACCAAAAAAAAAAAAAAACTATCTAGGAAATAATACACTTACAATAGTCACACAAAAGCTGAAATACCTAGGAATAAACTTAGCCAGAAAACCCCAGAAGACCCAAACAAAGGAAAATACAGAACATTACTACAAGAAATCAAAAGGGAAGAATAGCCCATGTCCATGGATTGGGAGACTCAATACTGTGAAAATGTCAATACTATCAAAAGCTATCTACCATACAATGCAATAGTGATCCAAATCCAAGCATCACTCATTAAAGAAATGGAATAATAGTTACAAACTTCGTATGGAAAGGGAAGAAGCCCAGGGTAGACAACGAACTCCTCAAAATGAAGAACAAAATAGGTGGTCTTGCACTGCCTGACCTCAGATCCTATAGTACACCTGAAAACAGCGAAGTACTGGTGTAACGATAGATACTCAGGCCAATGGATCAGGACAGAAAACCCAGAAATTAAAAACAACCACATGCAGACAATTGATTTTTGTCAAAGGCCGCCAAAAGCCTTAACTGGGAAGCAGATGCCCTCTTCAATAAAGGGTGCTGGAAAAACTAGGTAGCCACCCGCAGAAGAATGAAACAAGACCCATATCTCACCTCGTGCACAAAAACAAACTCAAGGTGCATCAAAAGCCTAAACGTTAAAAACAAAAACAAAACCTAAATGTAAAACACAAAGCTGTCAGGATCTTCAATTGGGAAATTGGGACAAATCTAAGAGCCCCACAGTCTCTCAGCGATAACAAAGCAAACACACTCTGGGAAAGACAAGGGCGAGTGGGACTTCTCAGCAATACAACACTGGTATAAATCAAAAGGCTTCATTAAAAGACGTCATTAAAGAGTGAAAAGAGATTGGGAAAAGATTTTTAGTAATGAGATAACAAAGGACTAATTACTAAAATCTACAGTATTTTTTAAGTCAATAACAAGAGAAAACGAACAACCCTCTGAGAAGTTGGGCCAAGATGCTAAACCGCTGATTCACAAAGGATGCGCTAGAAGGTCTGATAAACACATGAGGAGATGCTTCCATTCACTAGCCACCTGGGAAATGCAAGTCAAAACAACTATGAGATACCATCTCACACGCACAACTGTAGCCCAATTTAAACCAAAACCCAAACCAAACTTAGAACAACAAATATTGGAGAGGGCGTGGTGAGATTGGAACTCTTATCCACTGCAGGTGGGCTTGTAAATACGTATAGCCACTCTAGAGGCGATATGGCCACACCTAAAACCGATGGCAATTGAAATACCATATGATTCAGCAATACCATTCCTGGGCATGTACCCAAAAGAAATAAGAAACAGATCACCAGCAGATGTTGGCTCCCTCATGTTCAATGTAGCAAGAAGCTGGAACAACTTAAATTCCCATCAGTAGAAGATGGGATAAAAACATCTCTGGTATTCCACACAATGGAATATTATGCATCCCTAAAAAAACAGTGATGAACTATGCAACCCCTCAACTTGGGGAGGGATCAGGAAGACCGTATGCTGAGAGAAGTTGTCAATCCCCAAGGGACAAACAATATGTGAGTCCACTGTGGTAGGAGCAAGCAGCAGACGGGCACAAGCTCAGGCTTGTAGGGCATCCAGTTTGCTGGCTGGAGGTGGGGTGGGGTTGGGGGGAAGACAGCCTGGTAGAGTTCCTGACCGGTGCCAGGATATTATACACCATCTGCTCTAGGTAAGTATTTTGAAGGTCACATGGCCAAGGGAGGGGATGGGGATGTTGTCTATTGAGTGGCTGTCATGTCTATCTGTAATGCGGTCCCCCAGTCAGGTTGACAGGCCTATCAGAGGGATACTGATGGGAAAAACATCAGGAAGGAGGAAGAGAACATAAATGCATGTTTGTTGGTGAGAAAAGAGGGAGGACCGACCTTCAGTTGGGGGGGAAAGGCTTTTGTTGACACTGGGGACGAGGAGTGTCTTTGGTGGTATATACCCAATGGGCCACAATGACCCAGGCTTCAGGGTGCATCCTGGGGACCCAGGGTGGGTGCCGGGGAATGCAGAGACATTGAATCCTGGATCCTCAAGGCCCGTGGCATGCTCCCAGAGGCTGCATCAGTGAGATCTGATGCAGAAACTCCCTTGGGTGAACCTGATGACTTTGTCAGAATTTACACGGTGTCTGAGGAAGCAGAAGACAGCTGCATGAAGATTGTTGAACGGTTTGTAGCATGGTCTTGCTACATCACTGCTCTATTAAAGTATGTATTATTCCAGCAAACCTGTGACTAATATTCTCAGTGATTATTGTAAATTTTCCTGACAATTATCCCCAATTGTTTGTGCAAATAATGTCCAGCCATGAAAGGATTGATTCTATACAAGTGGATAATTGACATACTGTGAGATGGAGTTACCCTACATGGGCCAAATATCCCTCTCTTGACACGGCTTTAGAAACTAGTATCAGGGGCTAATCAAAGACAACATTAAAGGATGATCGTGATGCCCCAGGGGGATTATTGATAAGACTCTACCATAAATTAACAAGGAGTTTTTGAACAAGAGTCAAAACAGATAAAAAACAAACAACACAACACAACAACAAAACATACATCCAGGAATGGTTTGGGGCTCACACTAAATCCTAGCTCCAATTTAAGAACAATTTATTCTTACTTCATGGCCCTGCTTGATACTCACCCTCAGGAAGGGAACACAGAAGATACAGGTGCTATCCCAAAACATGGCAAAGAAATTAGATGGTGCCCGGCTATTAGTGTCTGGGGTCTTAAAGACTTATCTTCAAGCAAGTAGCCAGCTAAGTGAGCAGTTCACCAAGTCCACGTGGAAGCAGCACACCAGGATTAGTCACCAACGGATTATAAAGCATATACTGTAATCCAAAGTCGAAGCAGGAATTAGTATCAGAGCCTAAATTGTGAGACTCTGGTTTGCAGAAGGTTATGGATGATTCATTTGTGAGAACTACATAAGGAATAAGCCTGTGGTGAACGCCCTCTGCCCACAGCTGAGGGATGGGGGAAAAGTGCTAACTAAACCGAGTGTATTGGAGAGCTGAATCGGGAAGATCAGAGGCATAAGTCTGACTCGAACAGTTACAACATTGTCAGTTGATCTCTCCTCAGATGCACGCTAGACCTGATCTGATTTTCAACATTTTCTGCACTTTTGTTTTGTATGGTTTTGTGTTTGTTTGATCATATTAGGGTGTATCTCAGAGGTGTTATGTCTTTGGGGATTATTCTCTTGAAGTTGTGTTATGTGATGCCAAGGAGTCCAGGAAGAAAAAGAATGTTTGGAAACTGATTGTAGCAGCAATTGTACAATTGTGCTTGATGTGATTGAACTACTGAATGATATGCTATATGTATTAACTCCCAATTAATAATACGTTTTTAAAAGAAAAGAAAAATAATATATGGTCTATATATAATGAAAATAATACAGGATCTAATCACTTTCATATAAACAAGTGAATTAAAAATGAAAGCATAAAAGAAAGTTTTATCTGTACTAGTACTTGTATCATAAGAAGCCCTGGTGGCCTAGTGTGTTATACACAAGGCTGCTCACAACAAGGTCACCAGTTCGAAAGCATCAACTGCTCTGTATGAGAAAGATGAGATTTTTCTGCTTCCATAAAGAATTACAGTTTCAGAAACTCACAGAGATAGTTCTACGCTGTCCTATATGGGCACTATGAGTTGGAATTGGCTTGATGCTAATGAACTAGGTTTCGGTTGAATAGTTGTAAATATAGTAAAAAAAAAAAAAAGGATAACCAGTCTAAATCTTTCATAGAGAGAGACAATTTCTTACTAATAGTTGTATTTCTTTGTTATTCATCAACAGTTAGCCAATGAATAAAGAGCCTTGTTACCCTGCGGTTAAGAATGCAGTTGCTATCTGAAAACTTTGAAGTTCAAACCCACCACCTTTGTATGAGAGGAAGATGTGAGAGTCTGTTTCTGCCAAGATTTAAGTAACTGGAAACCCAGTGGAACAGATCTCCTTTGACCTTAAGACTCACTGTGAGTTGACATTAGCTCAACAGCAATTGGTTTTAAGCAAATTATCTTCATTAGGCTTTTCAGCATTACTTACACTGAATAAAACAATTTTCTTATTCTATACAGATCAATGAAAATAAAATATTTTTTTATATTTTTAAATTTTAAATATGCTGTAAATGATAATGTAAAACTATTATTTTTGATTGAATTGTGGTGCTAATAGGGCAACTTTCATTAATCCATAACAAAATCTGATGCTATAACCTTGATTTAAATACAATTTCTATAATTTAGTTGTACTAAAGTTTGGAAGTTTATCCATGGCCTTTGATTTTAGTTCTGTCCTATGGGCAGAGTAGAACGGCTACTTAGAAATCCTGAGATCTAGTTTTTGGGGAATGGTAAGTCTCATCTTTTTCCTGAAGAGCAGCTCCTTGATTTGAACCATAAACGTCATGGTTAACCAGTGCTTAACCCACTGTGACAACCCCCACATCCCCCAAAATAACTTTTTCATCAAGTGATTCTAACTCATGTTGTCCCATAGGATAGATTTGATGGCAACTTTTTCCATAGGGCTTTTAAGGCTGTGGGGTTTTGATGCAGTGGAGAGCCTCATCTTTCATCAGTGAGTTAGCTGGTCAGTTCAAACTGCTGATGTTGTGATTAGTAGCTCATCACTTATTCCAGTACGCCACCAGAACTCTCATTGTGCAGACAGAACTCCTTCGAGTTTGATAGGATTCTGAATTGAATAATTTTTTTTGTATGATAGGTTCATCATTATAATAAAAATGTGTGAGTTCTTGAAATATTTTGTCACCTTGTTTGCATGATCATTTAAATTGTATTACTTGAATTTAAAAAAAGTCAGTTGCCTGGTTCATCATCAATCCACAAAAAAAGGAAGCAATCTGACTATATTCTGACTGTGACCCGAATGAGGCACACTGATGTGTTCTTGATGGAAGAGTACAACTTGAGTTCCCTAGCCACCTGCCTCATTAAATGACATGCCATCGATATGGAAAATGCCATCTTAGACATAAACTAATTGAGAATTGCTATTTGAAAATAGTATATTCAGCTTAAGATTATATTTCTGATTATGCTTATATTTATGCTAAAACAAAGTACTTTACACTGTAAAAAAAGAGAGAGAGAGAGACCTGGGTATTTGTTTCCAAATGATCCTGAAAATCTTCTGGAGGTGCTTTACTCTGCACGGGGATCTCTGAGTATTGGGATGGACTTGATGGTATCTAAAAACTTTAGAATGTTTATCTCTGTGATAGGCAATTTAACTGTGTATTATAATGGTTTAGTGGTTAGAAAGCTCTTTCTTTCTCCATTCTTCCAGCACAGTGTTAGGCACTTAGGAAAGTCCTAATAAATGTTGCCAGATAAACAGAATAATGAACGACTTAATGAGTAGATAAATGCACATTTTCTTGAAAGTCTGATGGTGATAAACAGCGTTTGGTTTCACTAAGTAATATAATTGAATTTTCCAGGAAGGTTAAACACCAGACATACCTACAATCTTTATTTGAACTGCAAATGGCTTTCATATGGTAGAATTCTTTAGAAAAGTTTAGTATCACAAGGACCTTCTCCTGAGATTGATTTATTCCATCCCAAATGTCACAAATGAAGTTCAGAAGAAAGGCCACCCTCGGAGCAGGAAGATTTACCTCTCCCCCAAGAGTCAATTGATCCAACATTAGAGCAAATTTTGTAAGATTATGAGACCTTAAATATGCTAATCATCCTGAAAGACTTATTTTTGCTCTTTTTCCTTGACCACTTTGGTAGTTAGATGTTTTTTTTCCCCCAACTTGAATTTTTATGGAAGTGTAGAGGTGGAGTCCAAACTAGCTATCAGGTCATAGACTGAGGATACCTCCTTGGGGTGTAGCCTTTGGATAAGAAGAAACTAGGGGCATCTCTCTTTATCTTTCTCTGCCCCTCTGCCTTCCTACCTGCTGGAACTCTGCCTGCCTTGAGAAGTGGCCCCATCTACCTGCTTGTGCTCTTCTTGCTTCCAGATTCCCCTTTCTGCATCACAATCCTATAATTACATGAGTCTCAAGAGGGACTTATGGATTAGCATTGGGTTTATGGACTTAAGTTAGACTGGGCTAGGATGCCTTCTTGAATTACATATTGATAGAAAGCTCTTTCTTATCCATAGATGAGTATAAGTGGATTTGTTTCTCTAGATAACCCAGCCTAACACAACCACTCTAAATAATATTCATGACTTTCTCCACTCCTAACACTTTCTAATTTGGATCATATATTAAAGTTAGAAACATTGGTCATTGGCTTGCAGGCAATTCCTGCCAGTTGTATTTACATTAATATATTTAATATGAGATACGATCCCTTATGATCCCTTATGTGATTGCACTGAAGTTCTATAGCAAAGAAGACATTGTTATCGCCTTTCTTCAAAGAGCTGAATATTCAAGGCTGTATAACTTTCCTAAGATACTACCATTGGTAAATGGCAGAGTTAGAAGTCATTCGATTGTCTAATTTCTGTATCTATCTTCTTTCAGTTATTTCACGGGATTGTTGATGGTGTGAAATAAATAAATGGAATTGATTCAATATAATTAGAAATTCAATGAAATAAATGCACCATAAATACTCAGAAAAAAATCTGACTGCATTCTGACTTACAGAAATCTTATGAGGTAGTATGTCATAACTTTGAATATTCAATTTTCCCAAAAGAAAACAAAAGGTTCAAGGAACATAGGGATTGATTCATGTAGGGAAAATTGTGAGTAGTTAGTGTGAGTCTCTTGGTTCTGATAGATGAGTTATTCCAAAGAAAACAAAATTTATACTCTGGAAGCTAAAAGCGTCTCTCATTGCCATGTTTAGGAGGCTTGGTGATCTAGCTGGTTATGTGTTGGGTTATTAACCACAGGGTCAGCCGTTCAAATCCACCAGCCCTCTGAGGGAGAAAAGTGAGGATTTCTGCTCTCTCAAAAATGTACCGCCTCTGAAACCCAAGGGAACAGTTTTACTCTGGCCTATAGGGCAAGTCTGACTCTGAATTGACTAGATGGGAGTGGGTTCTTTTTGTTTTAGTATGAGCAGTATGAACAACATGAGCAGAAGTCAACGGTATGCCCAAATCAAGTCCTTGTGGATCGTTGACAGGAGACAACTAACCAAGACACTTCATGACCTTCTTAACCTAGAACACAGCAACCCTGTAGAGAAAATTCATGACCTAAGGTCTGCCTGACCCAACCCATAGCATTTTCAATGATCTCACATGCATGTGGGAGGTAGACATTGAATAAGGAAGACAGAAGAAGAATTGCGTCATTCAAATTATGCTGCTGGGGGAGAATATTTCAAGTGCCATGTTCTGTCCAAAGAACAAACAGCTTTATCTTGGAAGGGTATGCCCGGAATGCTCCTTAGAGGCAAGGACGGTAAGACTTCATCTCGTGCACTTTGGACATGCTGTCAGGAGGGTCTTGTCCCTGGAGAAGGACGTCATGCTGGTAAAGTGGAGGGGTGAGAAAAAGAGGAAGACCCTCCACAAGTTGGATTGACACAGTGGCTGCATAAACCAGCTGAAACATAAGAACACTGGTGAGGCTGGTAGAGGCTCCAGCCGTGTTTCCTTCTGTTGTACAGAGGGTTGCTATGAGTTAAAACTGACTGGATGGCACTGAACAACAACCACAACAACAGCAAAACACACCCTACATGCATCAACTACATCTTTCTCCTCCATAACGTGACTTTTGCTCTGATAAGTCTGTTATTCCAAGGATGGCAAGGTTTTTTCTATTGGATTTCAGAATGGGCTCCATAACTGTGCAGCATCGCTTGGTGAAGAGGGCACTTGGCCACCCTAGTGACTGGTAGTGACAGCGTTTTGCGGGCACAACTTTCAGATTTCTGGAATTTGACATGTATGGTTTGAATTTTTTAGTGTAATCTCAGACATGCATAACTTGCAGCAATATCTCCTTTCTTTTTTCAGGTGTGAATTTGAATCAGTTGTGACTAGGGCCAACGTGTAGAGTAATTGGCGTATTTATGAGAGTGCAGCTCAAATTTTACTGTGCACTCTCATCAACAAGGGTCTTACAAATGTTCCGTTTCCCACTCCCTAGATCCAGGATGGGCCTGAGATCTGGCATCTGTCTGCTGAGATTGCTGGTCCTCTGAATACACATGGAATGGAGAGGGTTAGTGAGTGAAGCTGATGGACTTAGCATTAATCATAGTCTAGGGCAGCGCTCTTGTTTTCTTTCCTTGTTGCTTGCCTGGTCATTCATCTAAGATTTAAAGAAGCAACTTGAAATTTATGGTAGTACTCAACTGCATTTTATGAGGAAAATATATGCTAAAGTGTTCATAAATCTTGGATTAAGAAACTCTCACTTGAAATATAACCCTCACAGATGTCAGGGGCTCCTTGTGTACATTTTGGGAATTCCTTTCCAACATTACCTGATTTAGACCTTCAGCTTGCCGTGAGTGAGGCAGGGCCGCCTGGTATTGCTAACATTATTTTACCAATCAGGAGAATGAGGAAGATGCTGTTGGAAGATGTCCGTTGTAGTAAAGCAGGATTCTGAAGCCACGCATCTGGTTTCTTCATTTGCTGGATGATCCGTTTGACAGACTGGCTTCTACATGATCCTTCTCTGAAACCACAGAGCTCCATTAATTTTCTGACACATGATATGTATTCTGACTAAAAGGAGTGTGTTTTTAAATTATCCCCTTATCTATTGTCGCTGTCATTACCATTATCACCGAAAACAAGCAAAGCCAGTGCTTCCAGCAAGCTTTTATTATGTTTAAGGAATATTTTGTGAGTGTACACTGTGTATACAAAGGAATATAGGAATCATAAACCTGTCCCTTAATATTATCACAACTGATTTTACGAACAACTCCAAAGAGTTGTGGTGCAAATGGCAAGTATTCGATTAAATGAGCTAATGTATCTTTGGTAAATGAGGGGCATCAAAAAGCTTGTGGTCAAATTCCATTATCTTTTCATTCCATTTTTCCACCATCTTTTTTTGAAGCACCCTCATCCTTAGGATCTAATGAACACTCAAATGATGTTACCATCAAGTAAGGGTCTAATAAGAATTTTGACAAAACAATGAAGAATCTAGTGGTCCAGGAGCGCTCAGCAGAGGAGACAGGATTTTAGGTTGCCCTGGAGAAATTGTCAGGATATGATGAAGACATATTGGAGTGTGTCTACCTGGATTTGTTGAGGGTTGTTGAGAGAATCAAATAAGGAATGCAAGGTGTTTAGTGTACTGCTCAGTGCATAGCAACCCCTCTGCATCCAGGGCTGTCTTTTCTGCAGCATGTATTGGGCAGTCCCTGAGAGACACCCATTGGTAAGTGATTCTAGTCAAAAGGCTGGTGGCAGACACCCCCGCAGAGGTGTCTTGGAAGATAGGACTGTTGATAAATTCTGGAAACTTACCGGGCAGTTTTCTTATACACACATGGGGCCATTTTAAGTCAGGATCTATTTGATGGTAACTGACTACTGCAACTGAATGCTAAACACGCTTTATATATGTCAACCCCTTTAACGTCACAGGAATCCTGTAATGCGGCTGCCTGATTATCCCCACTTTAGAGAGGACAATATTGAAGAACAGAGAGATCACAGTACGTAAACTGCTTTAGTTGACTCAACTGGGAATTCTGAGAATTGTGAATATTTTTGAGTAAGGGGATGGTACACTTGCATTTCTGAGTTGGCTGAGGGAGACAAGGGTATCTGTGAGATGTGTATATGGATATTGATGTGATCACCCCTTCCTATTCACTATGAGCCCCACTCACTCAGATGTACATTTTTATTGTGAATTGCAATCCTGTCAGCACTAAATCACAGACACCCTAGTAGAACAGCATACACTATTGGCCTATCTGCGCCATCTTAATGCTTCTTGGTATGCTCAAGGGTCTGGTGGAAGCCGCTGTGCATTTTCAATACCTGTCAACTTAGGGGGCTTGTCTTCCAGCATTGCATCGGGTCATGTTTTGTGGTAGTCAGAGTGGTTTCACTGGAGGAGTTTTGGAAGTACCTCGTCAGACCTTCTTGTTAGTGTGGAAGTTCTACTGGAACCTGCCCATCATGGTATTGGCAATATTAGTGGCATATCTTTAGGTATCATCGCAATACCTAAGCCACTACAGGATGACAACTGACCAATGGGTGCTACTGATGCACATTAGGAGCACCGACAAGCATGCGTGCTTCTGTTCTTAGTACAATGGACACAATTATGTATCTACAGACACACAGTCCGTACAGTAAAAAACATACACGAATGTAGTATGTGCTTTTAAAATAATGAGGCTAATTGCAGAAGGCTTTTGTGGAATCTCTCTTATTACTTCATACTCATGGCTCCGATATAAGAAATATATCAGGAAATAAAAGCTGGGCAATCAATCGCGTTCCTTAGACGTTATTCTTCTACGTGACTCACTTAGTGGATATGTGATGGAAGGAGCTTTTATGGTGGGGAATTCTTATCAGTCAGAGCTTTTATAACTGCCTATTGATGACACACACAGCTCCATAATAGCAGTGCTAAAATTGGCTTTTACTTCCTTAAACCATCATTGTATTGAACCATGTAACCAGAAAATCACAATGTGGTGATCTTTCTCTCCACTAATCCTTCCATGAGAGCTTAATGACTTGTCTGTTCATCTTGGAGATAATAAACCTTCCATGGAGGCAATAGCTGCCTTGGTGACTTTGCATAAATCATTATTTGTAAAAGTGAAGGAAAAGCTATAGATAGGAGCCAGGCGCTGGGAGCGTTCAGCTTTCAAGAATTAGCTCCGATAATTGCTGTGACTGCATTAGGAATGCCCTGAACAAATAGATGCAGGCCCAAAAGTAAATATTTTCTCTCAAAGTGATCGATATTACAATTTCCAACACAGGAAGGGCAATTATTAAATATCCTAGGAAGATTTGTCTGCACAAAACAGCATTGCAATGGACGACTTGCTGGGGAGGGAGATGTGATGTCGGCAAAGTCCTAAGGAAACATGGGGGATTTGCTCCTCCAAAGTTAGAAATCAAGGTGCCCTGTAGTAAGACATTGGTGAGCACCAGCGATGGTTACGTGGTTAATCAAGTACAACTTGCAATTTTGAAACTTGCTTTTTCCAATAATTTAGAAATACGGCTTTAAGATACCTTTCTCAAGACAGGAGACCTATAAAAATGCTACTGGCTTCCTAAAGGGTAAGTGTATCATTCTGTTTTTCAGCATCCCCCTTCACACTTTGAGTCACTATGGACTCACTCTATTTCTTAGGAACTCTGTAAAGCAGGAAAGCACCAACATTTCCACATGGCACATGCAGACAGAAATGCTCCTTAAACCCAGATTCATAAAAAAATAAGACATTGAAGAGTAAAGTGGCACAGAGCAATCTATTCAGGCCAGCTGTCTGATTTCCATTAGACGTGCCCTAAGTTCTTTTAAGTCCTTGTCCCAGTGGTTTATTTTTGCTGTTCAAAAAACCAGAGAGGCCTACAGACCAGTAGGCTCAGTAAGCACACCAATTAAACAAAGGGAAGCTAGGAAACTAAAGGGTAGCCTCTTATCTTAGACAAGGGAGAAATGAAGCCCCTGCTGTATTTGAAGTGGATGGTATACCATGCTGGTGGGCTAGTGTGCTAATCTGGGTAGACTAGAGAAACAAATACAGGGACACTCATACGTGTATAACAAAGAGCTTGATGTACAAGAGCAATTGAATATTGATAAAATATCCCAACCCAGTCCAGATCAAGTCCATAAGTCCGATATTAGCCCTTGTGTCTGATACCAATATATAAAGTTTTCTTCAGACTCACAAAACACATGCAATGATGCCAAATGCAGGAAGATCATAGGCCAGTGGGTGGGAAGTCTTGTGGATCCTGTTGCGTTGTAAGCATCTCAGCACTGGCAGGGGTGTTCATGTGGTTTCTCCAGTTCAGGGCACTAGAGTAGCTCCATGTGTTTTCTCAGCTGCTATATCTCCCAGGAAATGAGCAACAAGATATTTAACTCCTTAGTGCCTCCAAATGAGGTCATCAAGCTATGACTTGATTGACAGGCTAAACTCCACCCCTTCACTCTTAATCCTCTCAAATTGACAACAGATTATATAACTACCACAGCTAGCAAACCCATCTGAGTCAGAATGGAGAGTTTTGTTTCTTTTCTTCCAATTTCATTCCTTTTCCTCTTTGACACCTTCGCTTTCACCACCACCCCTACATTCTCCTCCTTCCTTCCCTTGTTTCCTTTGTATTTTCCTCATCCATTCTTTCATACCCCCTTACCTGGATTGTTGGAATTGTCTGTCTTGTAATTAATTTCTCTGTTCTATGGTTGTCTCTACAGTCTGCTTTTGACACAGTGGTCAATTCACATCCTTCCTTCCCTCACTTCATCCAGGTCAAAGCCAAAGCCAATGGCAAGGATTCTGCCCAATGGCACTTGCTGCCCACTTCTGACAACACTTTCCGCACATACTGGATCTCTCTTCTCCTGAATTGTGAATGATAGAACCTTGCACCTCCTTCTAGTTTTGGCTTAAGCGCCACTTTCTCAATAACCACTGATTGTGCTGCTTAAAATCAAAACCAGCCCTTCTCCTCTGCTATTTGGTATTCTTCATTTCCCTTCTAACATGTTGCACAACTGATTTGTTTATCGTGTTTCTTGTGTACAGTCTGGCCATTCCCAATAGAATCTAAACTCCATTTGCCTGGAACTCCTTCCTTTTTAAAGAATTTATTCCATGAAACTAGAACTAAACTTGAGAAAAGTACACTCTCAACAAGCATGTTAGTGTTTTACTATCCTCTGGGAAGTAAACACACAAGGTAATAAAACATAAGAACTTGTGGGAACAGTCAGACAAATGGTAACACTTGTGAAGCCTGCTTAGAACCTATCAGAAAGATGAGACAATGGAAAAGAATTAAGAACACTGCAGTAGAAAGAAAAGCAGATATGAAAGCACTGATGTATGAGAGAGCAAGTGTCTTCGTGTATATGGTGATGTTTGTGGTCGTGTGTGTGTGTGTGTGTGTGTGTGTGTGTGTTACCATCAATTTGTTTAAGTGTACAAAGGGGCTTAAAAATGTTCTTGGAAAATTGAGTTAAAAGGTAGTAAGCTTTCCCCCAGGAACTCCTGTATTGCAGAAAATATAAGAGAATAGTTTGATATAAGGTTGCATAGATTGAACAAGATCCAGAAGAGGAGGGCTCTTACTTGTAAGGCTAAGAAAGTTAGCTTTATCTAAAGGCAATGGGTGTTTATTGAATAACTTTCAGCAGAAAAATAGTTAGATGTGAACGCTTAAATATTATTATGGTTTTGGATAGATTGAAAAAAGGTGCCTCTTGAGACTAAGAAAATATTTAGTGGAATACAATGAAGGATGTGCTATATTTCTTTTTTCTTGTTCCTTTGTTTTTTTCTTTCCCTTCTGTCTTATAAAAATGTACTATTACTTGGTAGTTAATACATATATTGTATCATTCCATAATTCAACCACATCATCAGAATTATACAATTGCTACCACAATCAGTTTCTAAACATTCTTTTTCCTTCCTGGATTCCCTGACATCGACCCCCTTTTACCACCCCCCCACCATTGTCCCCCACCCCTGACATCTTTATTCTACTTGTTGTCCCTATAGGTTCATCAGTCCTGAGTTTCATATACTGAAACACAGAAAACCATATAACACAATGTCATGAGGGCGACCTCCAAGGACAGACCACCTCTGAGATACACCCTAATGTGAACAGACCAAACAAAAGTACAGAAAATATTGACAATCGATTCAGGTCCAGCCAACATCAGAAGGGGCGCAGCAGACACAAGTTTAAGTGTTTAAGTCAAATCTATGCCTTTGATCTTCTAGACTCATCTCTCCAGCGCACTCTGTTTAGTAACCATTTTCCTCTTATCCCCCAATTGCAGATAGAGCGAGTTCCCTAGAGGCTTATTTCCTATGTAGTTTCCACAATTGGACGTTGGGCTCCCACTGTCATCCTTAGCCTTCTGCAAACCAGATCCTCACCATTTATGAGAGTCATCCTTCCTTTGACATTGGATCATATACAATCTTTCGGTGACTGATGATGGTGTGCTTCTTCCAAGTGAACTTAGTTGATATCTCACGTGGACAGCTGCTTAATTGAAGACAAGCCTTTAAGAGCGCAGATGCTATTTTGTCTGCTAGCCGGGCACCATCGAATTTCTACACTACATTTGGCTATAGCACCCATATCTTCTGTATTCTCTTCCTGAGGGCGAGTACTGAATAGGGCCAGGATGGAAGAACAAATTGTTCTAAGGATTTAGTGTGACCTTGAAACCCATTCCTGGATCTGTTTTTTATTTGTAACTTTATTATTAATTGGTAGTTAATACATATGTTATATCATTCCATAGTTCAATCATGTCAAGCAGCATTGTACAATTGCTACCACAATCAGTTTCCAAACATACTTTCAAATTGCAGCATGCTCTCTCTGCAGACAGAGCCTAAGGAGAGAGAGATGAAAAGGGGGCATAGTAACCAATCAGAGAGTTAACTTGACATATAAACGGAAGCCTGAGGCTAAGGGTAGGACATGGGGTATGTGTGGGGGTGGAGTGGGCGTGGTGTCCTCTTTCTCCAGAAAACTACTGAGATTGAAGGTGTTTCCACTCATCTATTCTTTTAACTGAAAAGTGAAGTTCGTCTTATGCCAGAGGGCGGTGGAAATGGGGCAGGTGGGCTGGGCAGAGTATCCTCATAGTATCCAGCAAGGGAAGCTCTCATGCTGCTTCTAAGCCAGCAGTTCTCAACCTGTGGGTCACAACCCCTTTGGGGGTGGTGTTGTCAAGCAACCCTTTCACAGGGGCCGCCCAATTCATAACAGTAGCAAAATGACAGTGATGAAGTAGCAACAAAAATAATGTTATGGTTGGCGGGTCACCACAACATGAGGAACTGTCTTTAAGGGTGGTGGCATTAGGAAGGTGGAGCACCAGTGCTCAACCAAGTCGGCCTCTGGTTCAGCGTCACTTCTGCAGTCTGTTGGCTATGAAAGCAGCCCAGATTTAAAAAGAAGGATTGAAATAGGCTTCATATCCCAAAGAGAGGATCAGGCTGCACACACAGGGAAGAGAGGCACCGATGACAACCATCTTTAGAGACTGCCTATCATGACAGAACAAGGGGGCGGGTGGGGGGAAGTCATGTAAGCAAGTGCAAGATGCAGGAGGAGAAAACCCAAGAACCACGAGTACAGAGACGAAGTTAATGCTCGGCATTCCTTTTATGGGCAAAGTCGTTCCATTCTTAGAGGGAATCGCAGTACTTCTGCTAGAAGAGGGACTATTTTCATAGAGCATAGGATTTTCCAGCAGAAGTTTGAGAGTTCAGGGGAACAAAATCACATGTGGTCTTTCTCATTTGAAATTCCCTTTGATGTTCCGTTTCAGCTCACTCTGAAGAGTGAAAGCAGTTTCAGCATGAAAGGGTCACACTAAATCAGGCTCTGCTGGGCCTGTTGAGAGATGGTAATGCTAGGGTTTGCCATGAAAACATGGGATCCTGTCTCAGCGGTAAGGAAGCTGCTCAGCAAATATGTGAAGTTGGGAGAGTGGACATACTCTCTCTCAGGGGTCTCATCACTTTGTGATAGGGGTCGGCCTGCTTTGGAACCTAGGATTCCTTACCATCTAGAGCTTGTCATCCGTGGTCTCATAGTCTTTAAGAAATTCCCAGCTTCCCTTGGGATTTTTTAAAAATCGGAGTTTGCTCTTCCACTTTCGCGGTCGCAAGAAATTTCTCTGCCTGTTCTCAGGAGCACTGTTTCTGGATTAGAAGTGAATGTTTATCTACCGACTGATCAGAACAAGCCATATTGTACCTCTTTAGGTTTAAGATGAACTACCTTTCCAACAGAGACCCCGCACCTTTTTACCTTTTAGGAAATGTAACGGCCTATTTTTGGAGGTGACTCTTACCTCTTTCTGGAGGCTGTTTCTGGAGGCTGAAGATTCCTGGGATTTTCAACAAAGCCCAAATGCAGTAGTTTTGTGCAGATGTTCATATTTTTAGCCTCCTTGTTCCAGGAAGCATTTAAGGAGCAGAATGTTTTCATAGGACTATGAGCCCTGAGCTCTAAAGCCTACCTTCCCTTCGGCACAATGCATGAATTAATTTTATGTTTGCACCGTCATTGGATATTACAATGAAATGAGGTGCATGTATCCTTTGCTTGTAGAATAAGATACATACTGTTTCCACCAATTTTGTCCCAGGAACAACCATTTCATTCAGCTCATGCATATCTTTTGACTTCAGGCACCACTCCTTTTAATATGCTTGGGCTTTTTCACCATAAAATTCAAGTAGCCAAGTTTCAAAATCTTTCTCTCTGCATGGGGAGAAAGGACAAGGAGAAGACAGGAAGAAAATATAAATTAATAATGTAAATAATCTAGCCACATTTCCCATCATTCCCAATCAAAGATGATTTGTTTCTACCTCCCAAAGGGACCATGCACTAGTCTGACACACAAGTTCATTAAGAGAGTGTAACAGTCAAGGGAGTGAGGGGGTCCTTGGGCTTCTCCAGTCATGGTCTCTGGATCCAAAGAAAGGATTCCATTGAGAGTCACGTTAACCTGGGCAGAATTAGAGAGAAATGGTCAGGCAGAGTAGAGAGGAGGATTATCTAATTACAATCTTAAGTAGCAGATTATCCAACCTATTGTTAAATAAATAAACACAAAAAAAGCTCACTGCCATGGAGTTGATTTCCATACATAGCAACCCTACCAGACAGGGTAGAATTGCCCCCAGTGAGTCTCAGAGACTACAACTCTTTACAGGAGTAGAAAGCCCTCCCTTTCTCCCAAAAAGTGGCTTGTGGTTTCAAACTATGGACCTTGTTGTTAGCCATGCAATAGGTAATCAACTACACCATCAGGGTTCCTTCTATTGAAAAGGGTATCTATTTTATATATTGAAAATCCAAGTTCAGTGCCATTGAGTTGATGTTGACTTACAACAACCCGACAGGATAGGATAGAACTGCCCCGTGTGCGTTTTGGTTACTATAACTTTTTACATCAGTAGAAAGCTCCCTCTATCTTCCATGGAATGGTGGGTGATTTTGAAATGCCAACCACTAGGCTACCAGGGCTCTTCATAAGTGCCTAACAACCCAAATAATAAAAATGCTGATCTTTTAATCGTGCTTTCCAATATCTGGAGCATTTTTCTGTTCACATTTTATTTGAACGTGGATTCTAAACTCAAAGATTGGTGCCATTGAAAGAAATTTAATTATCTTCTTGAGTTCCCTTTAAAAAATTTAATGCATATGTGCAGTTACTAGTCCCTGAATCATGCAGGCAACAGGTAACTCACTTCCTCTTGAAGCCAAGACCTAACATTTTCAGCTCTAATTAAAAATAGTTTTTTGGTTTTGTTTTTAGTAGAGATGATAGTTATCATGAAATTCCTTCCAGTGACACCAGTGTAGAACATAGAGAAAATGAATCCTGGTCTTTGGAGTTAGGTGGACATGGCTCCAAAGGAAGACTTTATGCCATCTAGTGAGTGTATGGTCTTAGTGAGGGGCATGCAACCTCTGGGTCTCCGTTGGCTTATCTGTAAAATGGTAAGACTCATACTGCCCTCAAAGTATGATTCCACCATTTTACAGATATGTATGCAAAGACATTATGCACAATGAGCTTTCTGGATAACACTCATTTAATCCTCATCCAATATAAATCAAGCACACACGCACATACATGAACTACTTTCAAGTCAATTATTCCAACTCATAATTACCTTATATAAGGTCTCCAAGCCCTGATAGCCTAGTGGGCTAACCATTGAGTTATTAATCATAAGGTCCAAAGTTCAAACCTATCAGCTCCTCCTTGGGAGAGAGAGATGAGGAGATCTACTACTGGAAAGATTTAAAGTCTCCAAACCCAAAGGGGCAGTCCTACCTTCTACAGGTCTCTATGAGTCAGAATCAGCTTGGTGGCAGTGAGTTTCTGTCTTGTTCCTCTAAAGGTCTACAAGAGCAGAAAGCCTCATCTTTCTCCCTAGTGCTTAGCAGTTCAATGCTTATCTGTCAGTGACCCAAAAGTCCTAGAGTGACACATTTTTATCTATTGCTTCATGTTCCCTGATATCAGTTTACCAGTCAGGCCCTCAGCCACTGCTTTTGCTACGGGTGTGCCTGCTTCATGCGACCTTTTCCTCTCTCTCATGTACTCTCTCCCATATGCTAAAGCCATACAACCAGGAAATCCTCTGCCTTGCAATTGAAGTTCACTGGAAAGAAGCTCAGAGTGAAGGCACAGCCAAAGAGATGCAGAGTTTAGGATTGAGTTCTGTAAACATTATTTCCCTTGCTCAGGGGTCTCTTCTACATTTAGAAGTTTCTCTGATTGGTGACTAAACCCTCTGATTGGCTATTAAACCCTAAGGAGCATTGGTAGCATTGTTGGGTAAATGCTGGACTACTTCCAACCCACCAGCCACTCGGAGGACGAACGTTGAGGTCTCAGCTCTATAAGGATTTACAACCTCAGAAACACTAAGGTCTCTCTGAGTTGGAATTAGAAGCCCTGGTGGCATAGTGGTTATATGTTGGGCTACTAACTGCCAGGCCAGCAGTTGAAAACCACCAGTCACTCCAAGATTTTTTACTCTTATTAAAAAGTTATCGTTTTGGAAATTCATAGGGGCAATACAACCCTGTCCTACAGGAGCACTAATGTGTTGGAATCCACTCGAGGGCAGTGGATTTATGAGTTGAAATTAAATCACCAGCAGTCATGTTCTGGTTCATTAAGTCCTAAAAGAAAGACTTCGTGATCTATTTACCAAAGTAGCCAACAGGTCACAACGATCTTCTCCATCACTGAAGGACTGTGTTCTGTTGTGCGTGAGGTTGCCATGTGTCAGGGACTAATAGGAGGACAGCTAACAGGAGCAACAACTACCATAAGTTCTAGATGATTGATCACAGTAAATGATCACTATTTCCCTGCTCCACCTGTTTCTCTTTCTACACACAGTAGCATCTACAGCACTGCCATGTAATCACATGGCCCAGCAACTGGAATCCTCTTAACCTTCACCCTCAGCCCAGTGTCACCTTCTGTCACTTCAAAAGAACCAACTGCCATCAAGTCAATCCTGGCTCTTAGTGACCCCGTGGAACAGGGTAAAACTGCCTCTTTTGAGACTTTAAATCTTCATGGTGTGGACAGTCTCATCTTGCTCTCCCAAAGTGACTAGTGAGTTCAAACTGCTGACCTTGTGATTCGCAGTTCAGTGCATAGTCCACTATGTCACCAGGACTCCTCCTTCAATGACTAAGTCCTGTCAATTCTTTTTTCCAAATTGCATCTCAAATCTTACCACTTGTCTCCATTGCCCCTGCCACCCAGGCCCCTGCCTGCATCCTCCCTCCTGGGGATAAGCACAAGGACTACCCTATGGATAATGCAAGTGCACTGAAAATGCTAAATTACCATTCAGACTCTATTGAAGAATATAAGGAGTGCTGGTGGTGCTGCGAGTGGGCGTTAGGCTGTTCAACACATGTTTGGTGGTTCAAAGTCACCGCTGCCTGTTCACGTCTGTTCCCAGAACCCTTACACAGGGCTGCTAGGTGTTTGAATGGACTCAATGGTGCTGGGTTATTTCAGGATGTGGTTGTCTGTGTCTGTTCTTTTTATTCCTTTGTGATGATAAAGAAGTAAAGTTTCAAGTTACCTGGAGAATTAAGTTTTGTGCAAACCCTCCTTTCCAGCCTCTGTGGAGTCAAGAAAGCACTAATGGAGTGTTTTTATTCAAGATTAACTTTTTTCCAAAAGACTGTGCCTCTGTGTAGATTGTCCTTGTGATTCATGGAACCTCCTCTTTTTGTTCTGTTGACTTTGAAAAGCCAAGCAAAAGTTCCTTCAAGCCCAGCAGTTAATTGTCATACTGCTGCCTGTTTGAGGACTCCATATTTATTTTAAGAGGAACTACATCCCGTTGGGCCTGCCAGGAGGAGTTAGCTGCAAAAAACATTCCTAAATAACTAAACGATTCAGCGTAGGATCCCATAGATGAGACTAACTTTGTAGTGGAAAGTCTATCTATTTCAGTTCTGTGCTTTATTTCATAATTCATTATTACATATGAATAGGTAATGGGGAGATGCTTTCCTGTCTCACAAAACCCATGTTACAACCAGAGTTTCTAACTGGTTCAGGCTGCTTCTACCTGCTGCTGTGAGGTTCCATGCCCAACCCAGGTATGTATACTGAGCCCAAATCTGCACTTAAACAGGATTTTACATACACCAAGTAGGACTCACCGAGGGCAGGGGATGGGGGTAGGTGTCTCAAAGAATCACCTGGGTCTCTTGTTAAATTACAGACTCTGATTCAGTATATCCAGACTGGAGATGCAAATTGTCAGCAGGCAGTCAAATCTGAATAAACCCCAGGTTGAAGAAGTGGTACAGCCTTTATGCCCTGAAAACACCCCTGAGCTATGGGGAAGCATTCTTTGATGAAGAGAGTATGCTTCCATGGGTTAAATGCATCCAAAGATATTCAGAATTGCACACTGCCGTTTGCAAATAACAACTAGGATGCTCTTGAACCAAGAAACCCCCAAGAGTGTACTTACCCCCTTTGCATCAATAAAATACAACAGCTTCTTATCAGAGGCTGACTTTTGCTTACAGCTAGAAATTTGGCAAAACCCAGTTTCTAACCACTTAGAGACTGCAAATAATTCCCAAATTATACCTTCCTTCAAAGGGAATATGCTTTAAATCAAGTGTTTAACGTTAGGAAAATCATCATTCTTGCGCTCATGTACCTGAGCCGCCTGCTTTACTTTAGAAACAAAGAGAAGAGAGAACAGTGCACACTGTGCCCTGGCCCCCCGCCTCTCCACTTTTCCCAAAAGTGTGCAGGCATTGGGCTGTGTTTTAAAGAATAAGGACTTAATCAGCACTGAACCCCACAGTGGCTCAACTGGGCAATTGGCTCAGCAAACAACGTATTGAGGAGAAAAATGCTGGTGCTTTTCTGAGATAACATGCAGCCTGGTGATAGAAGGTGGCTGGTTGTGAGCTAAGGGCCAGCACACCAACAGTAAGGTCAGCAACTCCTGGGGGGTATTCTGTTCAATCTCCACCAAATAAACCAAAGGCTGTCAGTGGACGCACCAGTGACTCACTGTATCCCATGGGCCAGCAACATCCATCAGAAGAGAAGGGAATCCTTTGCACTTACACATCAAGTGACTTGGGAGTGATGAGATGGAAGGCATGTGCTACTGTCCATGGTCCTACTCTGCTAGGATTTCAGGAGAGAATCATGCATCAATGTTTTTACAGTGAACCCTCGTTTGTCGCGGTTAATCGGTTCTAGACCCTACCGTGATAAATGAAATTCCGCGAAGTAGGATTCCTTATATCCAAAAGTTTTACCTTTTCCTGGATGGTGAGCATCTTCCTCTGGTGCTTATTTTTATTGTCAGAAGGCTTAGAAGAAGCAGCTCATTTAGGAGCCATCATAGGGCTTAGATAAAATTTCTTAAAAATCACAAACAATTACAGTACACTGTACAAAAGCAAAAATGCATCTCATACGTAGCTCTGATACGTATCGATGCAGACAGAAGTGTGTACAGTATGGGCCAATCAGTGGCAGTAATGACAGAGCATGTACTGTTACGCAAAAACCACGATAGAGTGAAGCCGCGGAAGTCGAAGCGCGAAGTAGCGAGGGTTCACTGTACATAGCATTTGACTTCCCTTCTAGGCATCTACTTTTAGGATTGGAATTGTAGTAAGAGTCATTAATTGTTCATATCCTGTGCTTCAGATAAAGAGCTCTGTTTGAGAAAGGCTGGCTTCATTGCCATCAAGTCAATACCAACTCATCGTGACCCTATAGGACAGGATAGAACTTCCTCTCTGGGTTTCCAAGGCTGTAATTCTTCACAGGAGTAGAAAGCCTCATCTTTCTCCTAAGGGGCAGCTGGTGGTCTCAAACTGCTAGCTTTATGGTTAGCAGCCTGTGGTAGTTATGTAATCTGTTGTCAATTTGAGTACTAAGAGTGAATGAGGTGGTTTAGCCTGTCAATCGGGTCAATAACTTGATGACCTCATTTGGAGGCACTAAAGAGATAAATAGCTCACTCCCTGTGAGACATTTCCGTTGACAAGACACATGGAGCTTCACTAGAGCTCTGGAGCCAGTGGAGTCACATGGAGACCCACGCCAGCACTGAGATGCTCACACTGCCACTGGATCCACAAAACCTTCCACCTACTGGTTTGTGGTCTTCCTGCATTCGGCATCATTGCATGTGTTTTGTGAGTCTGAAGAAGACTTTACAGATTGGCATCAGACATATGGGCTAATAACGGGCTTACGGACTTGATCTGAACTGGGCTGGGATGTTTTTCCAATATTCAACTGCTCTTGTATATAAAGCTCTTTCTTATACACATAAGAGTGTCTCTATGAATTTGTTTCTCTAGTCGACCCAGACTAACACACAGTCCAACAAGTAACCACTACACAAAACAATAATACAGACTGTGATGGTTAACTTTATGAGTTGACATAGCTAGACTATTATATTTGGTTTTGTGGTGACCTATGTGTTTAGCAATCACTGTGACAGTATGTGATAGATGGGATTAACATTTACAATCAGTAGACTCTAAGGAAAAGATATTACTTAAGATAACAAGGAAAGTGCTTATCCAATTACAGTCATTGGCTGGTATAAATCATGAAGCACTCCACTACCAACTGAAAAGTTGGTGGTTCTAACTCACCACCAGTTGACTCAAAAGAAACGCCTGGTGATCTGCCTTGAAAACCATGTGGAGTAGATCTGCTGTGACACACATTCGGTCACCCTGAGTCACAACCACAACAACTCTGGCCACTCCCCATGGCACGTAATTAGTTGAAGGAGCCCTTGCAGCACAATGTTTAAGCCCTTAGCTGCTTACCAAACATTTGTTGATTCTGTGACAGTGTGCCTACCTATATACCTATCACCTTATAAGCCCTATTGGGCTTATCCGTCTACTTTCTTATCCCATTGCCATCGAATCACGCCTGGATCCGAGTGGTCTTATATAGCATTTCTGAAGCTATAAACCTTTATGGGAGAAGAGAGCTTCAACATTTCCCCTCAGAGCAGGCAGTGGCTTTGAACCACTAACCTTGGAGTTTGCAGTCCAATACTTACCTGACATCAATGTCATTGTTCCTTACTCTGCCCTGTTGGGTGGGGTCTCCAAAAATTGGAATAGACTAGATGGCAATGGGTTTGATGTTTTGGTTTATTAATTAAGAACTTAAAGAACAAAATCTGAGGATTTCTGGAGAAGGAAGCATTCTGTCCTGTGCTTCTATCACAGAAATCCTACCTGAGTTTTCAGCCTTCAGTCTGTCCTACAAATTCCAGACTCAAGAATTAAACATGAACTCTTTCCTGAGTTGCCAGCTGCCAGTCTGCCCTACATATTTCAGATTGCCAACCCCCCCAATCACATGAGGCAATGTCTTAAAATCTTCCTCTTCTCTGTATCTATCCATCTATCAGCTATCTATTGATTGATCTTAAAAATCCCTGCAGTGCCATGATAGATAACACTTGATTGCTAATTTATTATGACAGCAACCCGTGAAAATTTGAGAACATCATGTCATTGCCCTGGATTCCATTTTGTTCATCTGCATGATACGAAGGGCTGATGTGTTCATTTCTGGGAGGCCTTACTATTCAAGGTATCCAGGGTCAACGGGTAAGGTGGGTTGGGTCAGAGGGTGACTTTTGTTGGTGACATGCTTAAGACCTTTGCCTTTTATAGCCTAAAATTTTGGTATACATTTTTATCCTGAGGTTTATGCTTCCTAGATTTAAACTAGGAGAAACCTAGTCCAGTCTGCAGCCAATATTTGAATTCATTTGAAGCATTTTCATTAAACAATCATATATACCCCACACCACAAAGTGTTGTTCAGTTGCTCTTTGAAGATCGGTGGTATAAACCCGATCCGGCAGCTCCATGTGGGAAGAAGTAGAAAATGTGTTCCCATAAAGATTTTAAAGACAAATCAATCCAGTCAATTCTGGCTGATAGTGACCCTGTAGGGCTGCATATAACTACTCCCTAGGATTTCTGAGCGTGTGATATTTACAGGAGGAAACAGTATCATCTTTCTTCCTCACAGACACTGGTGGGTTCAAACTGCTGACTTTTCAGTTAGCAGCCCAGTGCTCAGCATCCCATACCACGAGGGTAAAACCTATGGGGCCATTCTACTCTATTACAGGATGTCTCAATGACTTTTTGCACTTGACAACAGTTGCTGAATGCACAGACTCAGCAAATAGACTCGTCCTGTTTCTGAAGTCCTATATTATACATTATGTCCACAGCCTCATAATATGGCTACAAAAAGAACTTACCTTCTTTATACATAAACACCCATCCAGTAAAGGTATAGTTAATAGAAATGAGCACCTATCTCAGGATCCTGCCTCCTGTGTACTCCAGGGCAACCTCATCAGACATGTCCCTGCTGACAGACTCATCTTGCACAGGTGCAAATTACCATGATTCTAACAGACTGGACGCTTGGCTCCTGGCTTCCACATTAAAAATATATATAATCCAGATGGAATATGGTACCCTTGGAAAGAACATACATTTTACAAAAGAGACCCTCATCCACCATGACACACAGGTCACATGGCCTCCCATAACTTGACCCACTTGTCAGCGAATAGGTCTTCAAGTTCCCATTTCAGCTTGACCAATTTAGTGCTTTTGTTCCAGAGGTGGGTTGAGGATGAGTGGTGCCTGAGAACAGCTGCTCTGTCTGTCCTGTTTCTTCACACTGACAACTGGGTGGTATCCCAGAGAGTGCCGTCCCACTGTCATAACAAGAGAACACGACTGGTGATGTAGCCGAGTGCTGGGACTAAGAGACCCTGGAACTGGCCCATTTCTTGTTACTGTTTTGAAGTGGCTTTTCAAGAGAAATGATCATTACTGCCCACCCCTTCATGTCCCTGTATCATGGATTGAATTGTGTCCTCTAAAGGACATGTTGAAGCCCTACCCTTTGCACCTATGAAGATGGCCTGAATTGGAAATACAGTCTTTGAAGATGTTCATTAACATGCACTCCTAGAGGTGGATCCTGATCCCATCTGAGTGGCCTCTTACAGAAGAGGAGAAAAGACACAGACGCAGCAAAAGACACCACAGAGAGACGCCTCTACTGCTTGCTGTGATTGAACTATGGAACGAGATGATATCGGTATTAACTCCCAATAAAGTGGTTTTTAACAAATGGATAAGTAAAACACATTTAAGCATTAAAAAAAAAATTAAGAAGCATCTACCTGCCAAGGGATGCCAAGGATTAAGTCAGGAGAAGCTAGGAGAAAGGTAATATCTCCTGTGAGCACTGATGGATGAAGGTCTGTTTTGGTGGGAGAGAAGTACATTTGTAAATAGTGTGTTCTTTCCAAGGGTACCATGCTTGCCTTCTAGACTATGTGTTTGAATGTGGAAGCCAGGGATCAACTGTCCTCCCTCCTAAGATGCTCCTCTATCAGAGCCCTCATAAGGCATCAGCCTGACCAATATCTTGAATTGAACTTGCAGTCTTCAGTGTTGTGAAACAATAAATTCCTGTTCTTGAACAAAACCAAACCCACTGCCATCAAGTTGATTCGGACTTAGAGCAGCCCCAGAGGACGGAGTAGGAATGCCCTAAAGGGTGTCCAAGGCTGGGCATCTTTATATTATCAGACTGTCATGGCTTTCCCCATTGCGAGCACAGGGCTGGGAGGGGGGAGGTCAGCGGGAGCGGTCATGCTGCAGAGTTCAAATCCTTGGAGCAAAGTCAAGCCTTTAACCATTTGTGACACCTAGAGTCCTGTTCTTGTTTAAGGATGACTGCATTTTAGCATTTTCCTCTGGCAGCCCCAAGAAACCAAGAGAACCTTCCAGAGTCTCACTGGATGGTCTCTGGGCCTCTTCTCCTGCTGCTGCCAAGAAATCATTAGTTACAGCTACCGCAGTGTTTCCCGATTCAGCTGTCACTCAACTTTCTTCCATGTATGTTCTATTTACCCTGAGATGTCTTTTTGTTTGGGAGAATAAGGCACAAAAAAGGATAAGGACATTTTGATGAAGCATATGGAGACCTCTTGCTTACCCCATCCCATCTTACAAGGGCCCCCACAGGAGGACTCAGTGAGCAGACTAAACAAAGTGTCATTATTTGTCGGTGATTTCATGCCGTGTCAATCCAAAAGGGGAATCTAGGTGGACCCCACAGAATTAGGATTAAATCTAAGTTCCCTGATGGGAAACTACCACCTTGAGGGTCTGTCAAGGAGGTCATGGTGGGGTGGCTTGGTGTTGGTACGGGTGGGTATGGGTTCGAACTGACTCGATGGGGTTGCTACTGAAAGGAGAGAAAGAAACATCTTACCTCGGAAAGCTGAAGTTTCCAAATAGGAGTGCCATTCCCACCTTTGCTTCCTGACCTTAACCCAGAAAGTGGTAAGAGGAGCTGCTTCTGACCTGTAGACAGCTGCATTCGGTGACCAAATTGTCTGACTTGTGTGTGTGGACAGTGAAAATGGAACTAGGTAGGGCGAGAAGTAGTTTCCGAGTCCAATTTCAAGGCAGTCATCCCAGTCATCCACGACACTAGATGCCTTTGGACAGTAGGGAACCTTAGCTATTTTGACCATCAGTCTATTATTGAATGTCTTTTGCAGATAGAGGTCATTGCCAGATGGCAAATGATGTAGTTATCTGAAAACTGTACACCACTTACTCCAAGTGTGTGTCTAGAGTGGTGTAATAGGACTGGCAGGGTAACATAATAACTGGGAACCACGGCAAAAGTGGCCAGGCATCATCCACAGTGCTGAGAAAGGGTCAAACCCTGATGCAATGGGTGGAGCCGACACCCTGCTCTGTGCTAGGCAATCCAATGAACTTCTAGCAGGATTCCAACATCTGTCATCGAGTTCCAGCCTCTCCATCAGACACGTGGAGACTTGTTTCTTTCCCTCGTTCCCTGGTCATGACCAGTACGATGATGGAGTCAGACAGCACCCATGTAATTGATGCTGCTGGTATCATCATATACCTGATATTACATGGGCATTTACATGAGTGACCCACTTTTTTATCAGTAGCTATTATGTTCCCCTATAGTATGTGGCCCCTAATTCAAGCATCTTTAATATGCGTATCTGTAGTTTTCCAAGTGACGTATCAAACAACTAAGCTAACGATGACAAGCATCTCAAGGCTTGGTATCAGTGAAATGTGTGAGAATGACCTTGAGTTTCAACCCTGAGCTGGTAAACAATGCTCACTTTCATTTCTGCGTAGGTGGTGCTGAGGTTGAACAGCTGCAGTAACCAGTGGACACCACTGGGTTTCTGTTTAGCTGGCTGTTCAGTTTACCAGGTCCAGGAATTTAGAACCGCCTCTATTGACTGGCGGCCCCATGGAGCTAGCAGTTTCATGAGATAGAATGTTTTCCCTACAGGAATAGCTGCCACTTTGTCATGTCGAGTCAAATGATGGCTAGGGCCAAGCCGGTTGTTTTCTTGAATACACCTTTTCAATTTGACAAGCATGGCTTGTTGGACCTCTCACGCCTTGTTCGTTATTAACTTCAAGTTGAGTCACTCTAAAGTGAGCGACTGAGAATGTTCTAGACTTCTCTGAGTGTTTTTGGTTATCAAATGCTGATGTAAACAAGGCCCAACAAGACAAAACACATACAACCCCCTTCCCCGCAAAGTTTATAGGTTTAATCAATTAGTTTTCTCACAGTCTGGAAACTAAAAATTCAAATGAGAGTCTGCGATACGTCACTTCTTTCTGTTAGCCTCTCGTCTAGTTCCTGATGTCCGGTGGCAATCCTGGGCATTTCTTAGCTTGCAGACAGATCTTCACATACATCTGTTCCTCCTGTATGTGCTTGTGTTCAGTCTGCTCTTTTTATTCCCCAGAGGTGATTAGGTTTAGGACCTACTCTTCTTAGTGGGCCATCATTGTTGTTGGTGTCGGATCCTGTGGAGTTGGTTCTGATTCACAATGACACGGTTAGTTACTGAAAATAATAACTCTACTTCCAAAGAGGATCATATCCACAGGGACATGGCCAGGACTTCAATATATATTTTGGAAGTGGAGCACAATGCAATTCCTGTTAGTGGATAAGATGTTACTTTAGGACAAGAACCCCATAGCAAGTTAACAGATGCTTTCCAAAAGGAATGTAATCGTTAGTACACAGGGATAACACGTCCCCAAACCCAAAGGCTACCTCAGGGTGAAGGTTGTCTTTCTGAGGTTTCAGTTGGTAAAATCATCAATGACAGAGACTGCTGCCTAAAAAAGGTAGCATTAAGTTGGTAGATCTCCAAAGTTTTTAGAACTTCTCTACCTGCAGTTCCTCTCAATCAGCAGAATCTCCTTTTGCAAGTACAAGCATATAGCGCATCCATTTCTCCTGCATGTTCACGTGTAAAATCAACAGCCAATAAACTGACTTAGAGTTCCTCTCTACAAGATCATGTTCAATTTTCTCCTTCATTGTAAATCCAGCCCAAAAGGTTTCCCCTTCCCATGGGTAAACTACATATGAAACCCACTGTTACCTCATAGCAATCCTGTAGGAGAAAGTACAGCTGCCCCACGGAATTTCCAAAGCTGTCAATATTTACAGAAGCAGAATTATTATCAAAACTCTCTCCTCTAGAACATCCAGAAAGTTCCAATTAGCAGTTGAATACTTTAACCTCAGTGCCCCTAGGAATTCATAGGACTAGGTAAAATAGCAAATTAAATATCTCTATCCAAAACAAAACCAGATAAGTTTGTGGGTTTCCTCATCTCGAAGTTTCATAATATACTTACTATGAGAGTATGGCCTTCAGACTCCCTTGGGGAATAATCTTCATCATTTAAAAAAAATGTTCACTCCTAGCAGTTTTATTGGCTTACAGTTCATGTATCATACAATTCAACAGTCAGTCACATCAAAGAGTTGTACAATCATCATCACAATCAATTTTATAACATTCTTTTTTTAAATAAATCTTTTTATTGGGGGCTCGTACAACTCTTATCACAATCTATCCATCCATCCATTGTGTCAAGCACATTTGTACAAATGTTGCCATTATCGTTTTCAAATCATTTTCTTTCTACTTGAGTCTTTACTATCAGCTCCACATTTTTCTCTTCCCTCCCCCTCCCTACCTAGGGGGAGCCAATCACAATGACCTACCTATAACCTCTTCGCAGGGGGATGAACAACAGACCAGGGGGTAAAAGGAGACATCGGACAGTGCAAGGCATGAAAAAGTAATACTTTATAATTATCTTAACCATTTTTATCACTAAATCAGGCAAGTTTAAGTGGTGGATGGATGTTGACTGTCGTCAAAGCAATTCTGATTTGGCGATCTCGTGGGACGGGGTAGAACCACCCAGTGGGTTTTGGAGACGATCATTCTCAATGGAAGCGGAAAGTCTCATCTCTCTCAGGCAGAGGCTGGTGTTTTCTGACTGCTAACCCGACTCCTGCCCCCCCACCCCCACCCCCAGGGCTCCTCCGTGGAGGGATAGAGACCGGAAAGAAAAGAGTGGCTCTGCTTGGTTACCACAGTTTTGCATTTACTTCCCGTTTCGATGACTGAGTTATGATTCAGTTCATGGTCCACATGACCTTTCAATGTTTTCACCAATGTAATGTGTTGCAGCAGGTGGTGAGAGCATTATTATACTTTCTGGAGACTTCTGGACTAAGTAGCCAGGTTGCTACCTGACTGGGGCTCTACGGCTTAGCTGAGCTTGTTAGCGTAGCATCATTTTTTTTTTTAAAATGAATTAACCTAAACTATAATGAGAAAAGATTCAGTATCTCATAGATTCTTTCTTGTCTTTAACATGAGGGTTTGGGGAATTCTCAGAGTAGTGTGGCTGTCACGATTTATCTAGGTTTCTTTGGGTCTCTTTCTTCGTCTCCGCTGGGTCACCTTCGTGAACACTATACATCCACCCTGCAGAGTTAGGATCCTTGAATATTAGTCAATACATCATATACTATGTCCCATATGATTTTTTTCTCAGGGAAATATTTCTGAGTGGACCAAATCTCTCTTCTAACAACTTTGACCATTGCAAAAACCAAAAACAAAAAAGCACCCTGAGAACTTTTACTATCACCATTGAGGGATTTGGGGGGGCGTAATAGATTGAAAGGGGAACTGAATTATAATTCTGTCCAGCTGTTGCCTCCATCTAAATCAGTTTCATGAATCTTGACCGCATAATACTTTGTTTCTTTGTTACTTACGCCAATCGGCTCAAGTTCTAAGGATCTACTCATAGGGGTTAAGAAATATTATTCTCTCTTGAGCAGTGTGATTTGTAATTGGGGGAGAAACTTTTTTCCAAGAAAAATATATCTTAATGCCAGAATGGACCTGAAATTGACTACAAGATTGTCAAGGGTCTTTCTCCGCCCCTATCTGCCTCTTCCTAAAAGAAGAGCCAGCAACGAGTAAGGCACTTCTCAGGAAGTGCTCGCCCTTTTAATTCAATTGTACACCAATACCTATTAAGTGTTATGTATGCTATGGAATTATCAATAAGCAAAAGAGACAAAGATTTGGAGAATATAAGCTTAAAGAGTTAGTTGCAACCTGTATTAGAGGGTAGCAAGTCCTGTGAAAAGAAAGTAGAAGAAATCAAACAAACAAACAAAAAACCCAACAGAATAATGGATGTCATATTGAGAATAGTGGCCCTCATGGTACAGAGCCTCTGTGTTGGGATGCTAGCCACAAGGCCAGCAGTTTAAAACCATGGACTTCTCTATGGTGAGATGAGACTTTCTTAAAGAGTTGCAGTCTCAGAAGTCAAGAAGGGCAGTACTACCCTGTCCTATAGGGTCTCTATGAGTCAAAATTCACTGGATAGCAGTGAGTGCGGTGTTTGAGAGTAGATGAGATTAGAGTGTGGTGTAAGCGGAGTGTGGTGGTCAAGAACAATATCTGGTCACATCTTATTGAGAAGCTGAGAGATGACTCAAGATTTGAAGTTGCCTGAATCATTCTGCTGAAGGGAAGAACATTTTCCTCCAGACGGTATGCTGTACAGTTCGAACACTGCCTGGCACTCATTAGAAGCTGGGGGGGAAATTGAATGGCTGTGCAGGGTACCAGGTGATGAGTCTAATTCCTTGTTAATAGGTGGACATGACAATTCCTAACTTGATCCTTGTCCCAATTTCCAGCTCTCTGGTGAGCATATCATTGAGAAAGAACACTGGAACCCAAAGATCAATACATTTTTTATTCTAATCCAATCACTGAACCATTCCATCTGAAATGTTTCAACTGATCCGGCTTACCTTAGGATCGATTGATACATTTTGTCATATACCTGCGTAACTGAAGATGCTCACAAGAGGGATCGTCCTTTGAACAAACAATGGATCTATTCCAAGGACTGATTCCATTGTGAACATAGAGGGTAAAATTGCTTTAAAACTCTCAGTTTTATAATTTCAAAAAAAGTGGTGATTGGGTCTCCTTAGTGACAGATGCAAGTACAAGCCAACTTGTATCTTCATAGTTTACCCATTGTCCTAGTCTTGGGGGCCCCAGTGTATAAGTAGAATCTCCCTTTTATATATCAGCACTAAAATATTTGAAGTAGATTGTTATCATCCCTGAATTTCCTCTTCTCTAGGATAAATAATTCAACCTTTTCGTGTTTTCTCTTAAGGCACTGATCTTTTTCTTTCCACCATTTAATGTCCTCTGAGAATATTCTGACGCCTTAAATTGTGGTGCTTAGAATCTAGTGAATAAACTACTGTATGGTGCACAGCAAAAAATGTTGCCTCTCATTTGTTTGAGGTATACAGTAGTTTTATTAGCACAGCACAGAGTCACATTAGCTCCTTGAGAAGCATGTCATTTCTGTCTCATCCTAGGAATTTACTTAGTCCATTGCTAAAGAACTCTTTTATATACCTCGGTGCTGCTCGACATCCCTTATGTGGTATTTGTGTAGTTGTTTATTGGAAGACCTCAATAATAACTTCACATTCATCCCTGTTCAATTTTAACATATTATATTTAACAAATTGCTTTAGTCTGTCAAAATATTTTCAATTTTGGTTTTCTCATCCAATGCTTATGCTATAGACCCTCTGATTCTTGTCATCCTCATATTTGATGAGTTTGTCTTTTTAATTATTATCTAAGGTGGTGGATTGAAAATATCCATGACTAGATTTTTTTAAAAGTAAACTAGTATACAAAACCATAAGAAAGAAATATGGCATTGATCTATAAATGTTATTTAAAATTAAATTATTAATAGCTATTCATGACGAAGTTATTCATGTTAGCTAAATGAAGCGGTTATTGTTAAACACAAAATTTTCAAATCAGTTTTATGGCTGGTAGATGAAGTCAGATTAATCTCATCTTTCAATTTATTTGAGCATTTTATTTATACTATGTTGAGAATACTGTGATGGAAAAAGAAGCAGTGTAGCAGTTTTTAAAAACTCATTTGTCTTCAAGATACTTTAAAGTAAAAGTGAGTCAGATATTTGAAAGAAAAATATAAATGTTTTTGTTGTTTGATACAGAACCAAACATTGGTCATATTTAACTGTTATTCTCCATCCGTACTTTCAAGTGCTTTGTGAATATACGAAGGGGTACCACCCCCCAAGTTGGTTTTTTTCCCCCCAAAGCTGTGTATTTAATTTTTTTTTTTTACAACACAACCTTATCACCTTCAAAATACTCTTCATTACATTTAATACATTTGTCAAATCTGAGATTCCATTCTTGGAGACATTTTTCAAGCTCGTTTGTTTGGATGGCTGAGAGCAGCTCCCTCGTTTTTGCTTCGCCTCTTTGACATCATCAAATTGCCGGCCTTTCATGTCCCTCTTCATTCCGGAAAAGGAAGTCACACAGAGCGCGAGCTCAGGTGAGAGACAGGTTGGGTTTTTATGCCCAGACTTGGTGCACTGAGATGGCTGTGTGAGCAGGCGCATTGTCATGGTGGCAGAACCAGTCCCCCATTTGCCACAAATCAGGCCTTTTTGGTCACACACTGTTATGCAATTTTTTCAGAACCTCTAAGTAGAAAGCTTGATTCACAGTCTGACCTGGTGCAAAGAACTGCAAATGCACTACGTGTTTACATTTTTATCCATTTCGGAAGTTGACGGACATCCAGAATGAGGTGAAGTCTAGTCAAAGGTTGTCTGGATTCTCCGTTCAGTGCCTCACATGGCTGCAGTTAAGATGACATTTAATGTTGAAGTCCAAGATCGCTCATTACTGGTAGAATTCAGAGGTTTCTTGCTCTTTGCTGGCTATTGGCTTGTGGTTTCCCTCAGGTCTTTCCCATATAGCTATTTTATTCACCATATTCTGTTTCTTCAAGTCCAGCAAGAGAGGGAGAACAAACTTTAGGAAGATGAAAATAACATCATTTACAGTGAACCCTCGCCACTTCGCGCTTCGACTTCC
>NW_022111369.1:98661961-98682026 GCF_000313985.2 Echinops telfairi | reverse complement strand
GATCAAGGGCAATGTAATGGAGAGGAATGCCTAAAACCCAAATGAAGGCAGAACATGATAGTGGGACAAGAGGAACGTACAAAGAAACGGAGGAAAGAACTAGGAGGCAAATGGTATTCATAGAGATGTAAATACAGGCATATAAAGATGTAAATATATTTATACCTGATGAGGGGGAAATAGATCTATGTACATATATTTGTATTTTTGGTTTTGCTTCTTTTAAAAATCTTAATGGTTTTATTGACATATAATTCAAATATTATGTAATCCAGTGGTGTAAACATAGGAAAACAAGAGTTGAGCTTCATCACCACAATCTATTTTGGGTCCCCTTTCTCCCTTTTGCATTTTTATGTAAGTGTGGGAGTCAGATTTTCAAGTTTCATGAAAAATGCCTTTGAGGATTTGATTGAGATTTCATTGGAACTACAGGTCCATTTGGTGGATAAGTTATATCATCATAAAGCTTATTAACAACCTTGGATATGCAGATGAGAGAAACCTGCTTGTTGGAAGTGAAGAGGACTTGAAGCATTTGCTGATGAAGGTCAAGAATTGCAGCCTTTGGTATGGGTTTACAACTCAACGTAAAGAAGACCAAAATCCTCACCATTGCACTGACAAGTAAACATCATGGTAAATGGAAAAAAGGTTGAAGTTGTCAAGAAGTTTGTCTTGCTTGGATACACAATCAAAGTGTTCATGGAAGCAGCAGGCAAGAGATCAAAAGACATTGCTTCAGGCAAATCTTCTGCATAAGACCTCTTTAAAATTTAGAAAATTAAGGATATCACTTTGAGGATGAAGGCATGCCTGACCCAAGCCATGTTATTTTTCATTACCTCAGACACATGTAAAAGTTGCACATTGAACAAGAAAGCATGAAGACGAGCTGATGCATTTGGATGGTGTTGCTGAAGAAGAATATTGAAAGTACCATGGACTGCTAAAAGGACAAACAAGTCTGTCTTGGAAGAAGTGTGGCAAGAAGGCTCCTTAGAAGCAAGGATGGCAAGACTTCCTCTTACATACTTTGGACGTGTTGTCAGCAGAGACCAGTCCCTGGAGAAGGACATCATCCTCGGTGAAGTGGAGGGGCCTTGGAACAGAGGAAGGCCCTCAAGGAAATGGATTGACACCCCCGCTGCCACAATGAGCTCAGGCAGAGGAGCAATTGTGAGCAGAACCGTGCCGGGCTTTGTTCTGTTACGCATAGAGCTGCTATGGTGGGACCTGAGTCAATGACTCCTAATAAACCTCCGGAAATGGACCCTGCTGGTGCAGTGCAGACGTCAGCCACTGTTTGAGACGGAAAAGCCAAACTTGTCCTTCACAACAAGTAAAACATTATTTGAGAGCTATAAATATAGTTTTGCAAATAAATGAAATCACCATTATCCGAATAATATCTTCCAAAATTTGTATACATGAATTTCAGAACCACATGTATATCCCGAAAGAGCCACATATGATTCGAGAATAGCAGTGTTCCAAACCCTGGTGTAGTGAGTTATGATTTGGGCTGCTAATTGGAAGATCAGCAGTTCGAAACCACTAGCCATTTAGAGGGCTAAAAATGAGGCTTTCCACTTCCATTGAGAGTTAGTCTCAGAAACCCCTAGGGAGAGTTCTACTCTGTGTTACTGGTCAGAATTCATTCCATGGCAGAGTTTGAAACCAAGGAAACAGAGGACAGTGATTTAAATTATACCTTCTTGTAATGTAGGGTCTAAAAATACATTCTTCTTGAATCCGATTAGCCCTCCAAAATGGGATTTATAGCAAGTATATAGCCAAGAATTATAATATCTCACATAAGGAAATAGGGCCAGATGGCCCATATTAATGGTGGCTTAGTGGAAGGTCAGCAGTTTGAAAACAACTTTCTCCATGGAAGCAAGGTGGAGCTGTCTATTCCAATAAAGATTTACAGCCTTGGAAACCACGTGGGCAGTTCTACTCTGTCCTGTACGGTCACGATGAGTTAGACTGTACTGATGGCAGCAGTGTTTAGATCTCATGGATACATTTGCTCCACCTGGTAGGGTACTTATATCAAAAGCAGTTTTACTCCTATGGAAACCAGTTTTACATGAAGAAGCAAACAAAAGAATTGTTTTCTTTGTCTAAGTCAAGGAAGTCAGGTAGCTCAGTTTCAAGTTTGAATTCTTGATTGCTTTCAGATTAAATGTGGGGGAAACACACGCACACATACACACCAGAAAATGTTGGGATATGCATTCCTAGATATGAAAGGCGTTTCATTGTTGCCCAGAGGATAGTAAAATATGTGATCAGTGTATGAACTCAGTAAATAGCATATTTTATTAATGACGTGGCCTATGCGATTTAGTGTCTTAGCTGCATCAGGGGGGTAAACATGGTAAACTACTTCAGAGAGTTGTTGTGAGGTTCAACTGACTCAATATAAACAATATATGCTTATAACAGTGTCTTGTGCCTAGTAAGTGCCATGTAATCAGTTATTAATCCTAAAAACAGAAAAGAAAAGAAAGAAACCTTAACTCTTAAACAAGAAAGAGAGAGAGAAATCATTCTGAGATTTGGAGAAACCAGGCTGTAGTCAATTCTTTCCTCAAGGTTCTGATCGTTAAATGTCATTTCTGTGGTGGGAGAAACAAGCAAGGAGGGAAGAAGAGGTACATGGGATTATCCGAAGCTGAAAGCCCAGCCCAAGTTAGATGGCAGCTGTGAATGCAATGCCCAGTTTTGAAGAGGAGCTTAAAACATAAGTCAGTGTATGGACACATTTGTTACATTGTCCTCAGCAATTCCATGTCGATCCTATTATTTCTGCAAATTCCTTCATAATATTGCACTTTTTGTCATGATGAACACAACCTCTCTTATCTCCCAAGAGGGGTTTTCCAGCTGTTAGGCTGAGGAAGCTCTATTCTTATGCGTTTCATATGGAAGCAGTGATAAGAAAGACAACACTGTCGTATTTTAACTAGCTTCTCTGATGAAAAGCCTCTATTGTCAGGAGCTGTAACACCAGTTGTTAATTTTAATCAAAGAGAATCTAATAGCTTAATGAAATCATTGGTATTAAGGCGGTCCTGCTTCCCCAGCAAATTGCTGACCATATAATGGGAGTTTATTTTTCACACATTCGGATAATTATCTACAGAACACATTTTTAACTTTTTTAAAGAGCAGGAGCACTAAAGGGACCCTCCAATGGAGCCCTCGTGGCCTGATGGGTTGTCAGCACTTCGAATCCACCAGCTGTTCCGCAGGAGAAAGCTGAAGCTTTCCACTTCTGTGAAGACTGCAGTCCCCGTCTGTCCTACAGGGCTGCTATGGATCAGGAGCCACTCAATGGCGGCGAGCGTGTTCAGCTGGTAAAGGCCTCCTCACCTTCTGTACCACAGGGCACTTAGTAGCTATGTTATGCTCAGATAAATACCACACTTAAAGGTCTCTGCTGATGTCTATTTGGATAATGCTCCATGATCATCTGTTTCTTAGTGGTTCTCAACCTTCCTGATGCCGCGACCCTTTCATACAGTTCCTCGTGTTGTGGCGACCGCCCCCCCACCAACCATAACATTATTTTCATTGTTACTTCATAGCTGTCATTTTGCTATTGTTATGAACCGGGCGACCCCTGTGAAAGGGTCATTCAACCCCCCAAAAGAGTCACGACTCACAGGTTGACAACCGTTAATCCATACAAAGAGGATAGCAATTTTAGGTATTCCTGAGGATTCTTGGAAAAAGGACCTTTCATATCAAATGTTACTTATCTAATGTTATTACTGATCAATAGACAACTCTATCTGCTCTCTTACTTTGGGGCATTTCGTAAACTATTCCTAGTAAAGTTTCAGTAATCCTGAAATGTGAGGTATTTAGTAATGAGCCAGAAATCTGGTATTGGTCAATCCACAGGAGATTTTCAATTCTCCTGTGAGAATGAAATAATTTAACATGTAATCTTTATATTTTTTTAAAATATGAGTTGAACTAATATTTATATTTATCTGCTTTTAAACTATCTTATGTACAGTTCGGGATTACAGAAAATTGTAATTGGCAAGTTTCACCATTCTCACCATAAATGGCAAATTTCGCCATTCTCACCATAGCTTCATAGCTATTTCTTGAACACTGTAACAGCGTCTCTATTAATAGGTAATCGTGTATTGGTCTCTAAGTTAAATAACAATGCATTTTGAGTGCTCACTATGTGCAAGGGAAAGTCTTCAATTTATTTGTGTTATCATGGTCTCGCCAATAAGATTGTAAGCTCCTTGCAATTAGGACCATGCCTCTTATTATTTATAAATCCTTTCTTCTAAAAACTCTATGCTCATGAAATGCCTGGTGGTTTTGTTAGTTATTTTGTGCTGTACAACAGCATAATTCCAACTCACCAGCTTGTGACAACTAAAGTTATTTATTATATCTACTTATTTCTGTAGGTCAAAAACTCACAAATGTTTTGGCAAGATGATTCTAACTCAGATTTCCCACAAGATTGAAGACGTATGTAGTTTAGGATTGCAGCTATCTGAAAGCTTTATGAGGGTTGAAGGATTTGTTTTGAAGGTGGCTCACACGTATGACTGGCAAATTAGCACTGTCTATTGACAGGTTTCCTCTCCATGTGTTTAACCCCATATGGCTACTTCAGCATCCTCACATTGTGGTAGACATACTTTCCTGGAGAGCATGATCTCAGAGATTAACTTGGAAGATTCAATGACCTATGCCCGGAAACAATATCTGCATTATTTCAGTTAACTCTGTTTCAATGTTGGAATGATAAAAAAAAAAAGTAAAGATCACGGGCGCCATCTTTTAAAAAATCATTTTATTAGGGCCTCATAAAACTCTTATCACAATCCATACACAAATCAATTGTGTCCAGCACATTTATACATATGTTGCCATCATCATTATGAAAATACCTGCTTTCTACTTGAGCCCTTGGTATCAGCTCCTCATTTTTTCCCCTCACTCCCCCCTCTTCCCTGAACCCTTGATAATTTATAAATTATTTTTATTTTGTCATATCTTACATCAGCTGATGTCTCTCCTCACCAACTTCTCTGCTGTCTGTCCCCCAGGGAGGAGGCCATATGTTCCCCCTTTCTCCCTCTCCTTCCCTCCACCCTCCCGATATCGCCACTCTCACCACTGGTCCGGAGGGGTTCATCTGTCCTGGATCACCTGTATTTCCAGTTCCTATCTGTGCCAGTGTACATCCTCCGGTCCAGCCGGATATGAAAGGTAGAATTGGGATCATGATAGTGGGGTGGGAGAAAGCGTTCAAGAACTAGAGGAAAATTGTATATTTCATCATTGCTACACTGCACCCTGGCTGCCTCGTTTCCTTCCCACGGCCCTTTTTAAACAGATGTCCAATTTCCCACAGATGGGTCCTGGTCCCCACTCCGCACTCCCCCCAATTCACAATGCTATGATTTTTTTTTTTTTTGTCTTTGATGCCTAATAACCTGATCCCTTTGACGCCATGTGATCTTCCACATGGGCTTTGTTGTTTCTCAGTTAGATGGCCCCTTGTTTATCTTCCAGCCTATAGGACCCCAGATTCTATATCTTTTGATAGCCGTGTACCGTCAGCTTTCTTCACTGCATTTGCTTATGCACCTGCTTTGTCTTCAGTGTTTATGTCGGGGTAGGCTGGTGTGCTTCTTCCATGTGGGATTTGTTGTTTCTTAGCTAGATGGCTGCCTGTTTATATTCAAGCCTTTAAAATCCCAGATGCTATATCATTTGATAGCTGGGCTCCATTAGCTTTCTTCACCACTTTTGCGTATGCACCCACTTTGTCCTCAGTGATTGAGTTGGGACAGGGTGGTCCCAACAGGCTTCTTTCATGTGGGTTGTGTTGTTTCTCAGCTAGATGGTGCTTGTTTATCTTCAGGTCTTTGAGACTTCAGATGCTATAGCTTTTGGTAGCCGGGCACCACAGCTTTCTTCACCACATTTGCTGTGCACCCATTGTCTTCAGCGATCGTGCCAGGAAGGTGAGCATCTCAGACTGCCGAATTGTTAGAACAAACAATTGTGTTGAGGGAGTACTTGAGCAGGGTCCCACTGTCCATCTGTTTTCTTAATACTCAACCTATAAATATATGTACATAGATCTATTTCCCCCTCATTGTATAAAAATATACAGTATTTACATCTTTCTATGCCTGTCTTTAAATCTCTATGACTACCCTTTGCCTCCTAGCTCTTTCTTCTATTTCTTGGTACTTTCCTCTCGCAAGGGCAGCATCTTGAAGACTGACTACTTACTACACGGAATGACTAAATTGCAAGACTCAAATGTCAACATTTGTATTCAATAATTCTCATCAATCACCCCACTAAAATAACACATAGATTGATATTTAGACATCAGAAAATTTATTATTTTTAAATAGGTAACTTAAGATTTTATATCTCTCAGCCATAATGGGTAAGTGGAATAGGTGTGCTTAATCTCTGTAGTCAACAATGACATCAAGGATCTAATATGTTTCTTCTCAAAATAAAAAAAGTATAATATAAGCAGCCTGCCATTTGGGGATATATATGGAATTATGGAATGGTGCTGAGTAGAGCAGCGCTTTCCTAATATGCATTTTTTTTCACACTAGGTGAGCATTGAGCAACTTGCTCTGAGTTATTGCACCCAGTGGCATCACCTGGGGAGGTTCTCTCTGGTGACAGTGAATTTTTTCATAAAAGCAGTTTCACTTGAACCTCATTTTTCGTGATGGCCCATTTAAGAGAATAGCATGCAGTTGTGGAATTTAGTTTCCCGCTTGGGAAAAATGCCGCAGAGATTGTTGTGATGTTGAACACAGCTTACAAGAACAACGCTATGGGAAAAAATCAAGTGTATGAGTGGTTTCATTTTAAAATAGGTGAAATGTCAATTGATGAGAAACCTTGTTCTGGACATCAACTTCCCAAACAGACAAAAATGTCCACTTGTAGTCTATTTGGAGTTCATTCCACCTGGCAAGACTATTAATCAAGCTTTCTATTTAGAGGTTCTGAAAAAAAATGCTTAACAGTGTGCAACAAAAAAAAAACGGTCTGATTTGTGGCAGGCGGGGGACTGGGTTTGTACCTCCTCATGCAGGCACTCAGCATGCCAGTTTGGGGGGGGGTTTGCCTCTCTTGTCTCATACACCTTTCTCACCTAATCTCACTCCGTGCAACTTCTTTTTGTTTCTGTGAATGCAGAAGGTCATGAAAGTACAGTGATTTGATGACTAGAGGAGGTGAAGAAAAAAAACAAGGAGGTGCTGTCAAACACCCAAACAGATGAGTTTGAAAAATGTTTCTAAGAATGGAATCACAGATTTGACAAATGTACTAAGTGTAATGGAGAGTACTTTGAAGGTGCTAAGGTTGTTGTAAAAAAAAAAATTATTAAGTGGAAAGAGCTGGAGGCTATTATGCTGAATGGAGTTAGCCAAGCACAAGAGGTCAATTACAACATGAGTCCACTGATCTAAGTTCAAACAACAGAATGGGCATAGGGGAAAATACACATATCCCAGAGTTCCTAGGCTGAGGACCAGACACCCTGTCAAGAGCCGGACCAAATCCAATGATGACACATCATTAAAAAAAAGATATAGATGCAAATAGCACTTGTGCTGAAAGATAACCTCCCCACCCCCATCCCTTGGCAAGCCACAGAGGTATGGGGGAAGAACGACAATGGCATTGGGGACCAGAGAACTAATCCCCCCAAGAGAAGGGTATTGTTTATGTCTCCAGAGGAAAGGGAGAGAGAGAGTAGATTTCATTCCAACACAATACTCCATGAAGGCGACATTCCTGCTCTGAACAGCTCTTTAAACAGAGGACTGCAGGGCCAGACTCAGCTGGAGACATGATGTCCCCTCCCTAGATGACAGTGCTACAGAGGACAGCACAGAAGATACAGTTCTGGGAGAGGGGCTGGTCTGACCTGCCCCCATGGGGCAAACCAAGAGGGGAGTGAAACAGCTCATCAATGCAAGAAAGGCCACAAATTTTCTGAGGAATCCTGACTGTAGACTTCTGACTTGGTGGGGCAGTGGTCAGCACCTTATCTGAACTGGATGGGGGCTTTTCAAAAGGGGGCCATCCTGAAAGTCTGAAGGTGTAATGAGGTGGAGGGTGGCAACAGTCTGCACCATCCCTGCCTGCAGGAAGAGCAATGGGGTCTTGCAGGAGGCCCGCCTCTTGGTCATGAATGCTGAAGACTGAAAGGGTACAAGGGCTGCTAGGTAAATGGGTCCGGGCTATGGAACCTTGAAAGAAAAGGGGATTGGACTGGTGGATTATAACAGGGCCTTCTCTCTATTTAGCAGAGAGATACTCATCTACTTTGGGTCAGGATAACAATTAGATTTGGAATTATTTATATGGTTTTTCTCTTTTTGTTTGTTGATTTATTTTGGTTTGGGGCTTTTTTGTTTTTCTTTAGATTTCTTGTTTTTGTTTTGTTTTGATTTTCCATTTGGGGGTCTATTTATATAAGATAGGCAGGATAAGCAATCTTAAGGAGATAGCAATGGGACTGACAGCTGGGGGGATTGGGGAGACATCTGAGGAAAGGAGGTGGGGGAGGGAGGGGAGTAGTCAGCCAATAATGAAGGGACAGGGGAATAGCAAGGGCCCTAAAGTTGATGGGAAGGCAGGTATGGCATTCCTGGTTCTGTTTGATCATTTGAAGTGTATCCCAGAGGAATTACTGAGAGGTGAACAATGAGTAAACCTAATAGTGGGGCAGGATGAAAGAAAAAAGAAAAAGAAGAAGAAAGTAAAAATTATATACAGGTTTACATATATTTGTGTACCTTTGTAATTATATAAATATATAAAACTAGGTGTAATATATATACAAGGAAGCAGATGGACTTTGGGCCTCTACTTAAATCCTACCTCAGTACAAGAATGGCTTGTTCTAATAATGTGGCACTGTACGATACTACATTCTTGACATGATCGCTGAAGACAAAATGGGTGCATAAACAAATGTGGTGAAGAAAGCTGATTGTGCCCAGCTAATAAAAGATAGAGCATCTGGGGTCTTAAAGGCTTGAAGTTAAACAAGCAGCCATCTAGCAGGGAAGCAACAAAGCCCATATGGAAGAAGCACACCAACCTGTGTGATCATGAGCTGTTGATGGGAATTGGTATCAAAAGTTCAAAAACAAGCAATCAGATTTATATGAAGGAGCATAGGCAAAGTAGAGACCCAAAACCCACCTGTAAGATAATTGGACAGTCCTTCACAGAAGGGCCATGAGGAACGGATGGTATGTCCAGGGTGCCATATAGCACTGATGAAGCAAATAATTATCCTCTAATTCTTTATATTTCCTCCCCTTAGTATTATGGTCTTTGTTTTACCTCATTAATCTTGTTAGACCTGACTATGTTCATTTGTATAATTAAGGTCATTTGTTGTATGAAAGCTAAGATAGATAACCCTTCAGAAACAGTAATGGGAGTAATGATTCCCCAAAGAGAGGAGGGAGGGGAGGGAAAGGGGCACTGACAGCAATGATGTCAGTATAACCCCACCCAAGGGGAATGAATAACAGAATTTTAGGTGAATCGATCCTACAATTGGTATAACATATGATCACATATATGAATATATTAAATGCACTATTACTACTACTACTAATAACATATAATAGTAAGATTTTCTGGGGGGTAGGGTGGGAGAAAGATGGATAAAGAGAAGCTGATACTAAGGAACTCAAGAAGAAAGGAAATGTGTTGTAACTGATGGTGGCAGTAAATACACAATTATGCTTGATCTAATTGAATTACGGATTGTTATACTATCTGTAAGAGCGCCCAATAAAATTATTCTTTTAAAAATGTAAATACATAGCATTGAAAAAATATTCCACAGTTTTTTATTATAAATAGCAAATCGTGGATATATATATATGCTCTTTATAATTAACATACTGTAAAATAAATATATACATAGATTTAATGGAAAGGGATATACATATGTTGATAAAACTACTAAGCACAAATCAAAATCTGTAGACTAAATTTTATCATTAGTTAATGCAGTTTTAGAGACAAAGGTATTATGAGAGATGATAAGGGACATATTATAGTAATAAAGGGGGCAATGCATTAGGAGGGCATAGAAACATAGGAGGTGCATGCACTTAACAAGTGAGCTTTAAAATTTATGAAGCACAAATTGAAAGAAATAAAGGGAAAAAACAATCCATAATAATAGTCATTGATTAAAAAAATTTTTTCTCGCAAGATAAAATAACAAGGAAAAAATATCAGAAAAAAAGAAAATATCTGAATAGTGTTTCAATCAAATTGATTGGACATTACAAATGATTAATATATTCCACTGCTAAGCAAAAGTTTGGATGTTCATGTCCATATAGAGGTGACCAGAATCATGGCTTCATCATCTAAAGAATAAAGAAACAAAAATATCACCAAAGTCATTTAAAACCATAAGGAACATAATTATATTCTGATACATATAGGATCACTGTGATTATTAATTTTGTGTGTCAATTAGAGTAGACTATAATTCCTAGTGGTTTGGTCAGATACTGGATATAATGTAATATAATTTACGGAATCATTGGCCTTACTGTGATCAGATGTGACCAAGCAATTAACAGAAAGGGAAAGATCTGTATTGTTAATCTGGCCGAGCTCATTCTATTTCTTATACGCTTTCTCTCTCCCTGAAGAAACCTCCAGACTGCTTCCTGACCTATGTATTTGTGATTTGTCAATTCCCATGATGTGGTAGCCAGTCCTCTCTCTACAGGGAGAAGTTGAAAAGTATTGCTACGATAGCATAGAAGATTTTATTTTTTTAAAAAAATCAAAGTGTGAAGCTTTTGTTTGTGTCCTGGTCTGCCCTCCACTCGTACCAGTAATGTTTTCGTTTTTTCTAACCCTTCCCCAAAGATCCATGATATCTTTACTCACCCCATGTCAAATGGTGTATTTCATGTCAAAATGGTGTATTTCCTAATGGACTCAAATTGTGTACTTTTCCTGTTCTTTGGTTGTGGGGGACAAAGCAAAGGCTGAGAGCCAGGGGCCGTGCTGTAGAATGGAAGGGGTAAGGTTTCCCAAGAAAATTCTCATAAGGACAGCTCTTGTGATCCTAAAAGTTTGAGCAGATGCATTTTCATGACAGAAGAAAATCCCTCCGAGAATATTTCCTGGTCTTGTTTGGGTTGTTTTAGTCATTCAGTTTTCATTTTTCTTAAAACTTCACAGTAATCCCTTATGAATTTCCCATGCCCTTCATGAAAATCTAACAAATTTCCCTTGAGAATTTATAAAAGTAAAACAGTTGTCATAACTTTCTGAACTGACCTTTCTGCCTAGAATTTAACTGGCCCAACAGAACCCCTTGGAAACAAATGTTTTGAATGGATTCCTCCCCCCCTCTCCCCGGCAAAGACCCCTAAGAAGACTCAGACAGGGGCATTACTGAGAGAACTTTCTGTAGTCATCCACTGATTGAAAAGGATTTGTCCAAACCTTTTTTTTTTTTTAAATGGGAATAAACTCATGCTGAACTGAAACCATAGTAGCAACAATTTTCCTCTCACTTACTTGTGTATATTTACATTTATAGAGCTCGGTGGTTTTACTTGACTGCTCTGGTTGTTGTTAGATGCCAGCGAGGTGGTTCCGCCCTATAGCGAACATGTACAGCAGAATATAAGATCGCCCTGTCCAAGGTAGGTAAGACAACATCTTGCCGTCCTTGCCCCTGAGGAGCTCTCTGGCCACACTTCTTCCTACACAGATGTGCCTGTCCTCTTAGCGGTCAATGGTGCTTTCCACTCTCTTTGGCAGCACCACAATTCAAACACATCAATAGTGCAACTTTTAGGCCTGATTTTTTCCTTCAGTTCTTTCAGTTTAAGATATGCTGAGCATGTGGTCTTCCCCGCTGGTTTGCTAACTGTAGATCTTTGAACATTTCAATACAATATTTTCTTGTGTCTTCTCGAGCTGCTCATTGAAATTTTCTATTCGGCTCCTTGATCTCTTTATTTCCTCCACTTGCCTTAGCTATGCTCTAACTACGAGCAAGTTTCAGAGCCTCTTCTGACATGCACTTTGATCTTTTCTTTTTTTCCTCTATTTCATTGACCTTTTTCTTTCTTCATGAATGAAGTTCTTGCTGTCCTCCCACAGCTAATCAGGCCTTTTGCCATTGATGTTCAGTGTATCAAATCTGTTCTTGAGTTGTTCTCTAAATTCAGGCAGGATAGACCCAAGGTCATGGTTTGGCTTTTGTGGACATTTAAATATTTTCTTGAGCTTTATTTCACTAAAGAATTTAATTGAGACAGTTTCCATAAGTCAGCCCTGACTCAATGGCAATAATTTTTATACCTATCAACGTCTGTATAAACTTTTTTAAAAGTCCAAGTTATTGTTGTTAGTGTTAAGTACCTCTGAGTTGACTCTCATGCATATCAATGTATGTAGATCAAAGCAAAATCACGCCCATTATTGCATCTTCTTCACAATTATTCTGTTTGAGCCCATTGTTGCAGCCAGTTGTCTATTGGTTCATTTGAGAAGATTTTGGGTTTCTTTACCTTTATTTGTAATCCATACTAGCTACAGTTCTGGATCTTCATCGGCAAGTGTTTTCAGTCTTTCCCCACTTTCAGTGGCAAATTGGTGTTATTTGCAGTTGTTTAAAGGCCTTCCTCCAATCCTCATGCCTTGTTTTTCTTCATATAATCTATCTTCCCGGATTCTTTGCTCAACATACAGACAAAAGGTGACTACACATGCATATTTCTCTACATGGAATACTCAGAAATCATATTGACTACCTATATGGAAAGACATTATGGAGAAGCTCAATCAGGCTTCTAAAATCAGGCCAGGGGCTGGCTTACTGTGGGGCAGACCATCCATTGCTCACAAGTCAGTTCAGGAAAAGGTGAAGAAAATCAAAGAAGTCCAAGAGAGCCCAATTACGGCTTTGAGTCTATCCCACCTGAATTTGAGAACATCACAAAAATAGATCCGAACCACGGAAGACTAATGGCAGGAAATGAAGTAAAATATTACTGTGAAATGCTCAAAGATCTAGAGTTAGAAAATCAAAAGAGAAGAACACGCTCAGTATATCTTAAATGGAAAGAAGTGAAGAAAAACATTGAGGCCTAAGTTGCACTATTGAACAATGTTTTTAATCAATGATTTTGTTTTATTCCTCCTTTATTCCCCTCCTTGCCTAAGACCTTGTAATACGATCCCTTTCAAAGTAGTTTATAGTTGTGGCTGGGCATCATCTTGTTGTTCTGGTAAAACTTGCTGAAATGGCCAATATTTCCTGATATACATACCCTCCCTAGAAACCCAACCCAACCCACTACCATTGAATCACGTCCAACCTCAGGACAGGACAGAAGTGTTGCCGAGTGTTGCTGAGGCTGTACATTTTTGTGATCAAAGACTCCCTCATCTTTTTCATTGGAGCTTTTGCTGGTGAAATCCACCAACCTTGTGAGGATCTGTATGAAAGATCTCCTATACTAACCTCACATACACACAAACTATGTGCAAGACCAGAGAACGAAACGGAAAAGAGAGAAGCGATAAATAATTGGAGAGATAGCACATTAATCGATTGGAAAATTTTGATATTAAAGTGTCAGTTACCTCCATATTGAATTGTAGATTTAGTGAAATTTCTGCCAAAATATCATAAGAATCTTTTATTGGCATATATTAACAAGCTGATTCTAATATATAAAAGTTAACCTATAATATTTCTAGGACAAAACATATAAGAGAATAATCCCACTCATGCAGTGGGCAAATATTTCATGCAAGACATGTAAAGCACTAACTATATAATAACTAACTAACTACATAATAAAGCTTAATCTAAATTAAAACCTTCATTTCTTTAAAAACCTATGTTAAGAAAATGAACTGGGCAGGGTGTGGGAACTAATATCTGTGTCTAATTATGAAAATGAACTCTTATCAAGAATGCTTTAAGAAATAATCTTTGGCAGTCAATAAAAAGATAAGAAATCAATTAAAACGGGTGAAATATTTGAATTAGTGCTTCACAAAGGAAGGTATATAAATAAACAATAAACTCATTAAAATTGTACAACATAATTTGACAAAAATAAATGTATGTTTAACCATTGTAAAATAATATTTCACATACAACAGACTGGCTAAAATTTAAAAGACTACAAAGACAAAATTTTGGCAAGAATGTAAAGTAAGTGGCATTCTTATATTTTGTTGATGTACGTGTGAAATAGAAACTGAAAAACTGGTGAACTATGCTTCAAGTGAAATAAAATTGCCCTGTTACCTGTTAATTCTACTCTTAGGTTTATGTCTAACTGAATAAAGCATACCTCTCTCTACAAAAGATTTGCACACATATGTTTCTAGTAGCTTTATTCAAAGTCCTTAAAATTGTAAGCCCCTTGTGATAGTCAAGGCTCTTATAAGTTGGTTGCATCTGGAATCTCGGGGGTTTGGCTGTTAAGACATAGTTGTCTCCCGTGATGAGATCACAGCAAGGGTTCAGCTGCTTCTAACGTAAGCCAATACTTAGAAAGTTTGCTTGCAGTTTTGCTGGGTGTAGACCTGCCATCTACATTGTCATCTGATAGCTAGTTCTTTGTATTTAAGGCAACTGCCTGTTGTATTGCCTACCCTGTTCTGGGAGTCCTCATCAACCCCCAAAGTGACATGAGTCAGCAGAAGCTTCTAGCCTGACATCAACCTTTCTGTGCTTACTGGTTTTGCTTCTTTTGAGAGCCCAGCCAAAGATACGCCCCTAATGCTTATTAATAGGTGACTGTACAAACAAATTATAGCATATAATTACTATATATCATACAATGAAATATTAACAAGAAATATGCTGCAATCCATGAAAAACAGTCACAATAAAAATTCTTGGAAATGACTTCCTTCTTCCTCTGCTGGTCACATCAAATGATTTGGCTATCATTTGTGATGCAACTACCAGTGTGGATGCCAGAGGTCTGAGATCATTCTGGAGGCTGACTCTGACAGGTGTTTTCCAGAGGCACTTAGCTGGTGAACGTGTAAGGCAGGGTATTTGGAGAGGATGCCAGACGCGAAGGTTACAGTCAGACTATGAGAATCTCACTTCTATCTGGTAAAAATAAGCCTGGCATTGTCCAAGATAAATTATAGAGGAACTGATCTGCAGGAAGGAGATTGAAAATAAAGTGTGATCAAACTCTTTATGAAGGGTTTCATGTTGGAAACAAGACTAGGAAAGACTGGTCCTCTTGTGTTTAAAGGTATCCAACTGGGTTGGCCAAATGCAGTATGTCTGTTGATGTTGATAGATAACTTGTAAATTGTGTTGTCAACACAACATTTAATCTGTGCAGAGCAGCTCATAAACAGCACTTTGATTAATTCTTTAAGTCCATATCTTCTGGACAAGATTTACAGAGCTCTGCTTATTTGGATGAAAAATAGAATGAGACAAGCTGTCCGTATAATGGTTGGGGGCAATTTCCTTTTTCCCATTTTGGTTGAATTTAAGATTTTGTGTGTGTGTGTGGGGGGGGGTGTAGATAGGGGGATTGTTTATTTTTTAAATCAAGTTTTAAATCTTTGGTTCCAGAAGGGAATGCTTTCCACGTGTAACTCAGTGTCTGGCATGAGATAAGGCCCAGGATCAAAGCGTGGAAAGGCAGAGACAGACGAAGTCCAGTTGGCAGTCGACTACTACAGAGGGAAAAGTTAGTAAAGCCTAGGGCTGGCAATGACTGTCCAAATTAGCCAATTAATTCCAGAAAACCGTTGGACAATTACAACTCAGAGAACTTGCCATCTATATGCTCCCTGTATGGAATACTGAAATAGCGTGTGTAACTGGGTTCTGCAAACACACCGAGGAAGTGATTTGAATAAAAAAGGAGACTTATAGTGACATGGAATATAAATGTAAATGTGGATTACATTCCATTTCTTCTATTATTGCATACCAAGTGCCAAATCCACTAGTCCCTTAGACTGTTTAGTTGAGTGAGTTCTATTAAATTTTTTAGGAAATAATTTTCCATTGAAGCATACCTTTTAGTCACCATGCCTCTAACTTTGTCGATGTATCTTAGGCAAGGTAAGTGAATAGAGTTCTAAAGCAATGTTTGTGAAAGACTCTTCTGTCATTGCAAACCTGATGAGGATCCATACATTTAAGCATAAAAACCTGGCGATGAACGTCATTTGGAAGAAGGTCCTGTCGTGACAATTAGGATGCAATGTTCAGTCATTCTATGGCTGATAGGGAATTAAAATGTCCAAGAAATAGCTTTCTAATAATTTCAGGACTATTAGAAATGTAAATAACCCAACACAATTCCTTCGTGTATTTGTTCTCTTTGTTGCCCATTGCCTCTAAGGGATAAATAGGATGCTTGTGGGCTGTGTTTCAGAATGGGCACATTTATTGAGATTGTGCCAAATGTTTCTTTTATTGTTCACATCTGCATCTTTAGATATGAGGAAGAGTCAATAAGAAAGTAGCTTTGGTTTTGTCTCTTTGACAAATAAAGTTCACACGGAGACACCGATTGGAAATACAAAAGCAAAAACAGTACACCCGTACTATAAAAGCCAAACCTGAATTTCCTATTAATGGCTCCCATACATCGTAATGTATATGTGAAGCTTTTGAGACTATTAACCCAGATTTAGGATAGAAATGGTATTGACCTTGACATCAGTCCTCATTGCCTTGTCCTCAATTTAGAGTAGTTTAGCTAAGAATGTCATCAAACTCTTTCATTTTAGATCTATTTCTAGCAAGGAACTCTGCCAAACCATTGCTCCACAGAAATTTACAATACTAAGGACACAAAGGTATCTGTGTATCTAATTGCAGCAATTGTGTTGGGAAATAATTCACATAAATCTCCTCTAGGGGCTTCATTCTGTTGATGGCCTTCACTGCACTCTCTTAAAACACAAATGATTTTTCAAAGCATTGTTCTACAAAAGATTATCAGCAATTATTGCATAGAAAAAGGCAAAGGGTAAAAGAGAACCATTTAAGAGCTCCGTACTGTGAACTGACCATCTCGGCTTTTAACGTGAGGGTGGCAGAGCCTGAAGGAACCCCTGTGATTCTGGAACTCTGTTCCTAGCACTCACCCCCGTTCCATCCCCACAGCTTGGGGGCAGTAAATTATTGTACAAGCAAGATGCTTGAAGAGTTTAAATGTAACCCAATCCCTCTACTCTAACAAATGTAGGAAAGATGTGCTCGCACCTCCCTTCCCGCTGCCATCAAGATGAATCTGACGCCCATGGCCCTTGAGGACTGAGAAGAATTCCTCTGTAGTGGGAGCGAGCGGGGCTCTTCCCTCTCTCCCACAGAGCGGCTCCTGGTTAAGACAGTTGGTCTTGTGGTGAGGAGCCTGACGCTTACTCCACTGTGCCACTAGGGTTCCTATGGACTCGCACAGAGGGGAAAATAGCGATTTTCAATCTTGGAAAATGGCAATAGCCTATTGGATTTATTTCATGCTTATAAAGTCTAGTATTCTATGATGGCTGAAAGCAAATGTGATTTATTAGCATCTCTCACAGATAGAAGATAAAACCATAATCGACAAGCAAATATTTTTTTAAAGGAGTGTGCTAAAAAAAAACAACAAAAAAGGAAAAGTCAACAGCTTGCATACTCTGCAGCTTCAGAAAGGGATGATTAGAGGCTCTGAAAGATCAGCGTTGATGAATAGCAGATGCAAAATCATAACAGTTGTAGGGTGAAACAAACTTTCACCTCGTGGAGAAAATATAGATTCCTGAAACTGATTGCAAGCAATCAGCATTGTATATTGTTCCTTAACTGAGCAATGTTTGCATTTGTGTCTTTCAGACAAATGCATTAATAACTCTTTGCCACTAGGTACTTGTGGCGGGGGTAGGGGGGTGGGGAATTGGAAATTGTTTTTAATGTGTTGGTTTGGTGAAGTGATAATATATTGAATCATAATGGAGGAGATAAAACAAAATAACTATTAGCATATGGTTGTAATTGGCATATGTAAATATATTAGTGTATGTAGAGACAAACTACTCTTCTATATTCTCCTGCACAAAGAAAATGAAAGGGTCAATAAGGAGAGTTTGAAAAAAATGCATGACCATGTTATGAAATATGGATTTAACACATAACTCTTTAGAGGACCCAGTGAGTTATGGGCCTCATTTATTGCATATTACAGACATTTTTTTCCGGCATCCTTTTCAACAAGGCATGTGGTTTAAATTTGTTTCATCTTGGGGTTTCTGTCATGGACTGCTTTCTGCAAAGAACTAGAAAATATTTGCTCTTTTAATTCTATGTCAAGATGCTATTAAGTATACTTCTTTAATTATCATGTAAGGCAATACCCCGAAGATTCTATTGTGTCACCACCTTACCAGCGAGAGAATCAAGAATTAATATTCAGTTGATGAACGTTAAGAGGCTGTGAATTCTTTAATGATGAAGGTGATGAGGTAAAAGCTTGGTGTTGTTTGGAAGAAGGGGTGGGGGCAATTTGGGGATGAAGGCATCCAAACTAACCTTCCCTTGAATCAGGAAAGGAGATTTTCGCTGTGATAGGTAACAACATTCTGAAGGGTTAAGAATATTAAAGGACCCCATTTCCCATAACTTAGCTCATAAATCATATTTTCATGTACTCTACATGATTTATGAGAGGCTGGCTGTCTGCATGATCAGTAAGTTGCATTAAAATGGCAATTGGTACCTCCGAAAGAGAAACTGATGATAAGAATCCAAATCGCAGGAAGGCCAATTTCAGCAGATTGGGAATCTGGAAGCTGAGGCAAAGAAACATCTATTGTTTACTCTCTGTATCAATGTCCAAGTAGTGAAATCACAGCTTTAAGTGAGGGGGAAAATCCGGAACAACAAAGCATTCCTAGGTTGTAGATCCTGACTCATGGCTGCCCTCTACAGAATGTAAAAGACTCTAAATCTCTGCTACAACCGAGAGCCTCATCTTTCTCCCTCACAGAGACTGGAGGCTTTGGACCACTGGCCTTATGGTTAGCAGCCCAATGCCTAGTCCACAAGACCACTCTGAATGGAATTTTGGTACCTAAATTTTAGGTGTTTGTTTTTTCCCCTCGGTGTTACCTTCCGTAAGTTATTTACCGACTTTGGACCTTATTTGCTTGTTCAGTGAAATAAAAAATAATCAGGGAAATCCTATACATGACTAGTCTTCACTGACTAGGTATTGTGTTAGTCTGGATTAACTAGAGAAACAAATTCATAGACACCATATGTGTATGGGAAAGAGCTTTATGTACAAGAGCAATTGAATATTGAGAAAACATCTCAGCCCAGTCCAGATCAAGTCCATAAGTCTGATATTATCCCAAGTGTCCCATACCATTCTATAAAGTCTTCTTCCACTCACGAAACACAGGCAATGACGTCAAATGCAGGAAGATCACAAACCAATGAGTTGCAAGTCTTGTGGATCCAGTGGTGCAAGCATCTCAGCTCTGGCAGGGGTCTCCACATGGTTTCTTCAGCTCTGAAACTCTGACTGCCTCATGGTAGCTTCATGTGGCTTCTCTTCAGATATGTCTCACAGGGAGTGAGCCTGTGTCCTGCCTCCAGTGAGCTTCTTATCTCTTTTCCCTCCAATCAAACTGTGACCTTATTGACAGGCTGTGACCTTATTGACAGGCTAAACTCCACCCCTTCACTTTTAAGTCTCTCTCAAATTAACAACAGATTATGTAACTACCACAGGTATGGATTGCATTTTTATGCTTTGTATATGAACATATATCTTATTATGTAAATACATATTGAATATAATGTGATATGTGTATAAATGACAATTGAATTTTTATTTGCTTGCTTTGAGTATGTATATAAATCCAATTGCTACCATCAAGTTAATTCTAACACATAGCAACCCTATAGGCAGAGTAGAACTGCTCCATAGGGTTTCAGAGGCTAAATTTTTAT
>NW_022111369.1:98653891-98660364 GCF_000313985.2 Echinops telfairi | reverse complement strand
AATTATTTGTAAAGCTTGTACTATTTTATTAATATAAATACAAATATTCTGTATATGTTGTATTTTGCATTTTCCTATGCTCCTTTTCCACCATTTGTGCAAAAAAAATCCAAAATTCATCATGAGATACGTTTGACCCCAAACCATAATATTTTCAGTTGGCTTCTGTGTATGAGAAAGTTAGACAATGAATAAAGAAGCTTGCAGAAGAATTAACACATCTGAATTATGGTGTTGGTGAAGAATAATGAAAATACCTTTGGCTGCCAGAAGAACAAACAAATCTAGTTTGCAAGAAGTACAACCAAAATACTCCCGGAAATTGAGGAGAGATTTTTTTCTCCCATACTTTGAACATACTGTCAGGAAAGACTAGTCCTTGGGAAAGGACATCATGCTTGGTAAAGTAGACATTGGACAAAACAGAAGAAAAAATCTCAATGTGATGAATGGATAGAGTGGCTGTAACAATGGACATAAGCATAACAATTATAGGTATAGTATAGGACTGAGTAGTATTTCATTGTTTGTCATAAAGTCACTATAAGTCGAAATGGACTTGACCTCAAAATAATTCACTGCCATCAAATGAATGCTGACTCATAGCAACCATATAGGACAGGGAAGGACTGCCCCTGTGGGTTTCTGAGACTTTCATACTTCACAGGAGTAGAAAGCCGCATCATTTTCCTGCAAAGCTGCTGGTAGTTTGTAGCTACTTCTCTTGCAGTTAGCGTGTAACCACGATGCAAAATCAGCATGGTCATTTTTAATTATAAGAAATTTAATAAAATATATCCTGCCTCCGTTATCAGACTTATTTATTAATTTTTGCATCTAAGTAAGCTTTTCTATGCCAAGTTTATGAATATATTTTCTATTTTGGTCTAATAATTTCTGCACAAGACAAATTTTTAAATATTCTCTTCCTCATGTGGGAGAAAGATGAGGATTTCTATGTCTGTAAAAAGTTAGTCTCAGAAATCCACAAGGGCAATTCTATTCTGTCCCATAGAGTCAACATGAGTTGTAATTTATTTGATGGAAGTGAGATTTTTTTTCAGTTTTATTTCTTGTGGCTTTTAAGTCTATAACTGTTGAGAAATAAAGATATAGTTTATTTTTAATTTTCCAAATAGGGTAATAATTTCAATATTATTTATTTGTACTTCAATATATATCAATAATATATCAAATTAAAATATTGAACATTTATATATGTAGATTGGCCTGTTTCTAAACCATATGTAGTTTATCTACCTCCAAATCAACACCATTCTGTTTTACTTTTTATACGAAGGCAATACATCTATTTATCTGGTAAAGAAAGTCTCTAACTTAATTTTTTTTTCTTTACTAGATGTTCATATTTTCTCTTCTATGTATGGGTACAATTACTTAATCAAGTCCCATCTTGTTGGTTTTTGGTAGTTATTTAACTGAATGCTATTTTAAGGTGGGTAGAAATGTGTATATTTACAATAATGTGTCTTCCTTTCCAGCAGCATTGCATGTCATTACATTTATAGCCTGCTCAGTAATTGATATCTGGTGCCTGGAGAAGGATCCCCAGTGGTGCAGTGGTGAACACTTTGGGTGATGACCCACAAAGGTCTGTTTGTAGCCACCAGCCGTTCCACAGAAGAAAGGGGTGGCAGTCTGTTTTCATAAAGGTATCTGTCTTGAAAACTCAATGAGGCAGATCTAGCCAGTCCTGTATTATCACTATGAGTTGTGATCCACTCAGCAGCAAAGCTTTTATGTTTGGTACTTACAAATATAGTGAAAATGAACTCTAATTTAACCTTGGCCTTTTTTGAAGAATGTACACATCCTCATCCTGCTATTTGAAAACCACTAGCAAAGACCAGCTTAAAGCATTTATATTCCATTATATATGAAAAACACGCACAGATTCAAAAGTAAGTCAACTGTCCCATTGCTGGTCATGTAGGTGGTTTCCATCTTTTTGCTATTGTGAATAGTGCCTAGATGAGCACTGGAAAAACAGATAAATAAACTATGATGCACGCACACAATGGAATATCGTGCAGTGTTACAGAATAACGATGAATCAGAGAAACACCTCATAACATAGATGAAGCCGGACGGTATTATGCTGAATGAAAGAAAGCAATATTTCATTGTGGGAGACTACTATTATAAAAAATTAAGTCAAGAAAAGGTTTACACACATGCAAAAAATTTGCTGACCCAAGGCAAATAACATGACTTAATAGATAGACACATTTAAAAAATAATAAATTAGGATAAACCACTTATGTCCTTAAGATGTAGTTTTCAAAGATTCTCAGTGATAAGTCACCATAAAAAGATTATTTTTGTTTGGATGGTCTGAGGCATAGTCCAATATGAATCTGCATTTTAATATCCATTAGTTCTTCAAGCCAAAAACAATATATGTCATTTATGAATTTATTTGTTGACAGTTCATGCTTTTATTACATAATTAATTTAAAGTCAATGAAACTGTATGCATCACTTGTTAAATGGGAAAATTAAAAATTTGTCTTTCTATAGGGTGAATATTATAAAAGATTATATTATCGTGTTTAAATAATGTATTAATCTAAGGCAAATTTTGTCTTAAGTTACTTATGACAACTAGAGGGTAATGATATGTTTTGGGGACCAACTTAGGCTGGAACGTGCCTAAAGATGTGTCTGTTGATTTGCTTTTGGTCCCCTAACTGCGAACTAAGTGCCAGGTTCCTGCATTTCTGCTCCCACCTCTCCTTTGCTTTTAATTCAAAGTTCTCAACAATGAACAGAGTGCTAAGAAACTGCACACAGGTCTTGACGGAAGTTGAGAATTCAAATGCATGCCGTTCACGTAGCGATCATTGCTGTTTTTCTTGCAGAGCTTAAAGCTATTGGACTAAACATAAACATAACTTTGGCTACTTTGCATTCTTCTCTGGTGACTTAATTTGAGTAACAGTATTAATATTTTATCAGCAAATCAGCATTTTTCTTTTAAATATGTACTTTAAAAGCTTGACTGTACCTTGGCGTGTGATTTATGGTATCTTGAGGCTCAGATATTTTCTATTGGAACCTTGTTTTCAGTCTTTCAAAAAAGTAAACTCTTCAATGGAGTTTAAGGTACAGAAGGTGAAGTGTATTGTCACCATTACATATCATTGTCAATGTGTAGAGAGTTTAAAAACGGACTTTCATATACAACTGCTTGAAACATGACCTGTCATCATGAGACCTTCAGTATTATCCTTCATTATATCACAAAACTCAATATATTCCTTCCATCTTTTTTGATTCTTCCTGCATCATTCAATATTTTGCCCATACAAATCTTCACTATTGAAATTCAAGGCTCAAATATTTTCTTTCGTTTTTTCCAGCTTGAAAAATGTTGAGCAAAAACTTCCATTTTGGTTTTATAGCCCCAGATCTTTGCACATTCTGCTATCATATGAAGGGACTTCAAGAAGTTTGTGGGAAAATGGAATTGAAAGATAAGGAATGTTTTCCACAAAGATTTTAACCCAATTATTTATTTTTTAATAAATCATTTTACTGAGAGCTCTTACAGCTCTTATAACAATCCATACATCAGGGGTATCAAGCACTTTTGTACATTTGCTGCCATCATCATTTTCAAAACATTTTCTTTCTACTTGAACCCTTTTATCAGCTCTTCTTTTTCCCTCCCTCCCTTCCCCTCACACCTTCGTGAGCCCTTGATAAATTATAAATTATTAGTATTTTCATATCTAACACCATCCACTGTCTCTCTTCACTCACTTTTCTGTTGTTCAACCCCTGGTTAGGAGGTGGGGGTTATACATCGAGTGTTATGATCAGTTCCCCCCTTTTCCCTCTGCTCCTCCCCCTTACCCCTACCTTCATGTTATTGCTACTCCTATTACTGTTCCTGAGGGGTTTATCTGTCCTGGTTTCCATGTCTCGAGCTCTTATCTGTGATAGTGCACATGCTCTGGTCCAGCTTGGTTTGTAAGGTAGAACTGGGGTCATGATAGTCAGGGAGAGGAATCATTAAAGAACTAGAAGAATGTTGTGTGTTTCGTTGGTCCTAGACTGCACCCTGGCTGGCTCTTCCCTTGCTAGCGACCCTTCTGTGAGAGGATGTCCCATTGTCTACAAATATGATTGTTTGTTTTTAGTCTTCTGATGCCTGATACGTAATCCCATCAACACCTCATGATCACACAGTCTGGTGTGCTTCTTCCATGTGGGCTTTGTTGCTTCAACCTAGATGGCCGCTTGTTTACTTTCAAGCCTTTCAGACCCCAGATGCTATATTTTCTAATATCTGGGCACCATCACCTTTCTTCGCCACATTTGCTTATGAACCCATTTTGACTTCAGCAATCATGTCAAGAAGGTGAGCATCATAGAATGCCAGATTATTGGGACAAAGTATTCTTGCATTGAGGGAGGACTTGAATAATGGCCCAAGGTCCATCTGCTACCTTGATATTCAACATAAAAATATAGATACATATCACATGCCTATATTTGTACCTCTATCAATGTCTTTTGCTCCTAGTTCTTTCCTCTATTTCCTTTTATTTTTCTCCTGTCCCACTATCATGTTCAACCTTCATTTGGCTCTCAATAATTCCTCTTGACTACTTGCACTTGATCAACCTCACCAAGTATTGTACACCCTCCTCATCATGAATTTTAGATCTCTTCTTGCTCCCTTTCCTGGGTTTGGTGGCTCTCCTCTTCCTTTCCCCCACCTCCCCTCTCCCTTGTCCCCCCAGAACTGTCAGTCCCATTGTTTTCTCCTCAGGATTGTTTATCTTGCCTAACTTAGATAGATAGACATGAAAAGAAGAAGAAGGAGAAGGAGAAGAAGAAGAAGAAGTGCCTATAAATAGTCCCAGGTCTCTCTGCTGACCTTTATGTATGTTTTCCAGTTGAGTATGATAAAGTGTCAAGCCCTGCCCTTCTTAATACACCAATACCTCCTTCCTATGTTTCCCACTTCCATTTCTCCTTTTCTCTGAACTCTCGTCAACTTTGTACACTGCTTAATTCTAATCCCATGACTTGCCATGAAAGCACCCTCCTACTTTACTGTGTCTTATTTAGCTGCCCTTTGAAATCTCTGTTCAACACTGCTATTTCATACCTTTTTGCATTAACTTTTGCTACTCTATGTTCAAAAGCAAGTTTCCAAGTCAGTATGTCGAAAAGAATGAATAGACCAGACAGAGTACATTGCAGGGTGGATTACAGCAATTGTAGTTAGTTCAATATGAGACACTGTGTCATTCATCTCCCTCTTGACCAAATGTATAATTACTCCAGTTTTTACTATTTTCTACTTTGTAACTGACTGAGGTGTCATTGTTGTTGGAACATTTGTATTCTGTCTTGATTTTGTATGATTTTCTGTTTATGAAACCCAGATTAGGTAAATCTATAGAGACAACAATTGGGTCAATAGCTTCAAAGAGACATGACAGGGGAGGCTAGCAGGAAATGGGGAGCTAACAACAGTGAGTACAATGAAGAACAAAGGTCCTGGGTGAATAGGGTTGATGCCGGCACTATTTTAATGAATATGGTTGAACTATCCAAATGTATGAAATGTGATTTGTATACCTGTGAAACTGTTGAAAAGAAACTAATTTTTTAAAGTATTGATAGATATTCAACTGTTTTAGGAGATAGCTCATGATCAAGAACTGACATTATTGAAAGAAGAATTCAAAGCTGCACTAAAGGCCCATTGACAAAAACAAGGTCCAGGAATCGGTAGATGCAGTACTGGAAGCACACATTTGCCTGTGCTGAGAAATTTGAAGAACAGCTACCTGGACAATAGACTGGAAGAAATCTCGTTGTGCCCATTGCACAAAATATCACACAACATAATGTGAAAATTATCAGACAATATCTTAACATCACATGCAAGTATAATTTTGCTGGAGGTCATTTTAAAATGGTTACAGCAGTATATTTCAAGACAGTTGTCAGAAAGTCAAGCTTAGTTCAGAAGTGAAAATGGAAGGAAGGATACCATGGTTGATGGCAGATAGATCTTGGCAGAAAGTAACATTAAGATTTTATTGACTTTGATTTTTTGACTTTTCAAAGGCATTCAAGCATATGGATGATCACACATTGTGGATAACAATGTGAATGAAGGTATGAATTCCAGAACATTCAATGTGTTCATTTGGAACCTGTATGTAAATCAAGAAGCAGTAATTGAAAATGAACAAGGGGTTTAATTGTTGTTTAAAATCAGGGAGGGTGTGCATTAAGGTTGTATTCTTGCACCATATTTTTTCAATCTTTATGCTGAGCAAATAATCCAGATATTTGGACTAAATAAAGAGGAAAGACACACCAGAATTTGAGGAAGACTCATGAACAACTTGCAATATGCAGATGACATAACTTTTTGCTGAAAGAAAAGAGAGTTTGAAGTACTTACTGATATTGATCTAAGC
>NW_022111369.1:98648830-98653076 GCF_000313985.2 Echinops telfairi | reverse complement strand
AATATTCTTTGCCAGCACGACAATTCAAACACATATATTCTTCTTTGTTCTTCCCTGTTCAATGTCCAACTATCATGTGCAGATTGAAAACACTATGGCTTGGGAAAGCCACACCTTGGCCTTCAAAGTAATATCCTTGCTTTCCAAAACCCTAAAGAGGGCTTGGAGGACGTGGTGAAATAGAAGGTCACTGGAAAAAGAAGAAAACCTTCAAGAAAATGATGGATTGACAGAGTTGCCTTAACAATGATCTGAAGCTACAATTGATCGTGATGATGGCACAAGACAAACCTGTCCTTTATACTTTTGTACCTGAGTTTCTGTGAGCTAGAATCAACTCGACAGCATTTAACAGCATACTACAAAACAGTCTGCCCTTCAAGCTTTCTCAGTATCTCAAATACATGTTGGTATTTAGCTGGAATGCATTTTATTTTGTGACTTACAAGAGTTTGACTTTTTCCATAAAGAGAAAGTTTCCAGGAAAATAGCTGAAAATAATTTTGCTCTAATTATTCTTTGGCCACTACTTTGCTTTTGTATCCCCCACATTCAAGCTGGTAACACGTCCTGTGTTTTAAACCCCAAGAGTTAAGATGTTGAAACTCTGGAAAAAAACATTGAATGGTGCAGGACTTCCAATCCCATCAAATTTTTCAACAAAACAAAGTGCATTGAAATAAAACCAAGGCAGGCTTAAGATAGAGTATTTCTGAAGACACAGGATAGACAGTGCTGGCCCGGGTAAAGGAAAGAATTCACTCAAACTGTTGGGAGGAGAGAATGCATAGTAGGGGAGAAGCGAGTGGCCACGCATTAGTAGCACCCTGAGAATGCGGCATAAAGTTGGGAGATACTCAAAGTTTAGACATTAGGTCTAAGCATCTTGATCCTTCCAAATATTTGAGATTCAAAATGAGCAGAAGAGCATTATTAGGGACGATCGAAAAGGCAGTTTACTAAACAAAATAAATGTGTACATTTTAGTACAGAGGCCGTGGCCTATCCTAGTGAGGCTACTAAATTCTCCCGTGTCTGTGACCCCTGTACTTGTTCTTAAGCATGTGCCACTTATGCAGCTCTCTCCCAGGGAAAGGGAGCTTCTTTTCCAACCATTACTAAATTTATGAATGTGTTTATGCAAGGGCGGTTTGAAGATGACCTCCCCTGACCTCTAGTCAATGAGAAATGTAGTCCAGGGTTATAATTATGTGTACCTTGGGCTCACAACATTGGACATCAATACTACCTTCCTTAAGGAATAAGTGGGGATTTTAAAGAATACGAATAAAAGGGATTATTTTGGAATCCAAGAGTCTGAATACAGTTAAAACTTGGGGTGGACTGACCTAAACTAGCAACTGTGAAGATCAGTTATTTGGATGTCTCCTTTTGCCTTTCCCTCTGCACTCCCTCGGTCACCTTCGTTCAATACATCCTTTTCTGTTCTTTTACATTGCAGGATTATTCTCTCCGTCTCCTCAGTTGACATGGTACAGCTGACTAAAAGAACCACGGGTCCAGAGTTTCAGATAATCCAGTTTTATGGTATAGGGTACCATTATCAGAAGACCTGCAATCATTCTCATGATTATTCGTGCTCCAAAATATTGTGCTCTTCATGCAAAATGATTTGGCCACACCCTTGCAATAGTCAAAATCACCTACTTTGACTACTTATATTTCTCTAACACTTTCATGTGGGTTTCATCATTAGATGTTCATGAAACTTTTATAGAGAACAGATATTTGTGAGGGATACTTTAAAATCATTCCACAGAATACTATCTTTCCTTTCCCTATTATTTCTACTTGGTAGTTTCTGGCTTTCTTTGAAATTAACTTCAACTAATACAGGTTCCCCCCTTGTTTCTTCCTTAATGACTATACTTTTACCCTGGAAACTTTACCTAGCTAACTTGCTGCAATATGTTATTCCAACATGGATGCATGATTATTTATTTGGGGAAAATTCATGAGCATCTCGTATTTCTGCATTTATAAAACTCTTCCAAGGCGTAGGAGACACATGGCTATCTTGCTAACTGACTCTTTGACAAATCTAATTTTGATCTCAAATTTCACCATCTTAAAAATTTTTAAATGGGTCCTGGATTTACCACTTGAAACTGATTTATATTTTCTTTGGTTTTGTGTTTTTGAGAGCTATTTATTACACTACCATCTCCTCACCCCCGAAGGTGGTTTCCATGGGGATTTTGATGACTGTTAACACGTGGACATCTTTACATTCCCCTTAGCAATTTCAATTTCCAGTATCCACTCCATGGGGAACATCTATGTAGTTTTACTTTCTTTTGGTAATAACCTTCTTCGAATTATGACTCCAGAACACATTAATTGTTCCTGGTTTGAAGCCACCAATTTATTTAATTGCCATCAAGGTATATTGATTCTTTCTTGAGTCCTTGCATGGCTGTGTGCTACAGAGAGCAATTAAAACAGGGACTGTTGTGTTCTAAATAGGCCATAGTAGTTAAACCATAGTGGGAATTTTACAATTCTTATTGATTGATTTTTGTGGAAAAGTAAAGGAAACTTCTAATTTCAATTTATAGAATGGGGGGGAGAGACTAAATGAGCATCAATTGGAAACTCTATTAGCAAATTCATTCATTACAGTTTATTACAGTCATGTAAACCTTGCAAAATGATGATTTAAAAGATGGCTTTATCCAACACTATCATGAAGAATAACATAGTAGTTTACGTGAGACATTTGGCAAGAAATGAAAGGTTTGAGTAAGAGTTAACTGAGTAATATCAGGAGTGGGGCTTCAAGAAGAATGGCCAGTCTAGGTAGTGATGAACAGTTGTTGTGGTCTGTTGTTTATTTAGGACATTCAGCACACACCTCTGAGTACTTTTTCATGAGCTAGGATCGATTGACACCTCCATAGATGAAGAAATGGGATACTGAGATTTAAGTACTACAAAGTCAGAGAGAGAGCAGGCCAAAATTGGAACTCAGGCAACAGATATACTTAATATTATCAGAGTGCATGTACCTAACTTCACTACTAGATACTCAATTATGTAGTAAGTAAATAATTGACTAATTTGCTTGCCGTTCATGTTTTCAAGTCATATTGTGATAAATCTGACGATAGGTATGAAGTTTTGACTAACTCAAAATATCTGATGATATATGCTATGATTTTCTATACTTGTATAAATTGATCTGAGTCTATTTTTACTGTAGGGAATATATATATAAACACTCAAGCATAATTATCTCTATACAATCTCACATATATATGAGATCTTGAGACTGAACAAGGACAATGTTTTCATTAATAGACCATGCAAGTATGGATCTCATATCATAACCTCCAGTTAACTTTAGTGTTGCTTATTCTTCTCTGTTTAATAACTGCTAATGCATAATGGTATGTTTATTTGTGGGTTCTTTATTTTCCCCAAATAGGTATCTTTAACATAACAGAAAACATTCCAATGTTAATATAATCTACACTAAAATGCATTATGTGAATTGTATTTATTTATTAGTTGAGAAGGATTTTTGAAGTCAACAAAAGCTTGAGGACACTCAAAATGGTTTTGTTTCTGTTTGCTTTCCCACTGATTCAGGATGTTAGAGCGGAATGCTGTCACTTAAACTTGGAGTCTTCCCTGGTTAGGCCCAACATGCAACCCTGAGAATCTGAAGTTGTTGAGGAACCCCCAAATTATTTAGATGATATTTCCACCACAGGAGAGAATTGGATTGCAAGATAGAAATTCAGCTTATGAGTAATTTTAATGTCTGATAGAAAGAAGGTATCTAAATGAAATATCTTGACTATAACATTGTTATTGCCTATTGGAATATAAATAGCAGGGGGTGGGGCATTTCTGACTACCCCTGGTTTCCCTATGGCCATGCAGCAGGGTCAGCCAAGCCTCCATGGTCCATTACTCTTTATCTATTCTGACGCCAACCATTCCTCCCATAGCACTCTACATCCATGCTGGGCTCGATAATTTGTTACAATGGCTCCACAGAACTCACGGACAATATTCATGGCTAAGGGAATTTATTAGGGAAGTTAATCGGTTACCACAAGTCAGGATCTGCAAACAAGAGTGATACAGTCGCTGATTTCCTCATCCAGCAACCAAGACTTTCTCTGGTTTCTGGTCTCTCAGCCATGTGGTAGCCACGTCTCTACCCAGTTCTTAGCCTTGCAGTCAACGTGGTCCCACAACCTGGCTGTCATTCTGT
>NW_022111369.1:98645397-98648223 GCF_000313985.2 Echinops telfairi | reverse complement strand
CTAACCCACCCCCTCGATTAGTGTTGCAAACCCCCTGTTAGCATAGCCCCACCCAACTATTTGGTGGGAGTTGCATAGACATGAGTAGTAGAGCCATATTAAGAAATTTCACTCTACCACATCTATTGTATGTCAACTGGGTTTGTAGTTGTGTAATGTTTTTAAGTTGAACTTATCTGGGCAAATGAAGGTAGACTAATATGTCCCTGGATTTTATTGGGGAAAGTCAATTTGGAAAACTAAAGTCCTATATTCCTCCCCCCACCCCGTTTTTCATATTCATTTGATGTTTGGGGCCATTATGTCCTCAGTGTCTGGATGCTTGCCCATCCTCCCTACTCGTTGGCCCAAGAATAGACATAGCCTAATGTTGCTATTGGTCTCTTTAGGTTACACTCATAGTTTAATTGTATTTTAAATTGATTTTTAATGCCCAGAGCCGCCCTAAGTGAATTTTTAAAATCTAGAAAATAAGTACAGGTCTACATCACAGCCATGAAGGGTTCATTTTATAATACCCTTGTGTCACAGGGCTGTTAGAAATCTAATTATTTAATACCCATAAAGTGCTTTTAGAACATTAACTACAGGGTTCCAATGGAAAGGAACAAACAGTTGCACCTGTTTTTAAATGCATTATCTATGGTTTGAGTATTATGTGCCAAATATATAGGTTGGTGTGCTTATACATATAACATACTAACAAAGCAATTAGATTTGGCATTTTGTAAAGTATTGACAGATTTTTTATGTTTTAAACAATAGAGGGATTTGACACAATATAAACAAGTATACATACAAACAAACCCAATTTGATCCCCACAATAGCCCTGTGAATAAGAGAATGTAAGTATTATTAACTCACAGATCAGCGAGGAATGGAAATTCAGACTAAGGGTTAAGCATTGCACTGTATCCTGAAGGTTCTGGGTTTAAACACACCAGCTACTTCGTGGGAGAAAGAGGAGGTTATTTATTCCCATAAAGACTTACATTACAGAAACCCTATATATAGTCATTAAGAGTTGGAATAAAAACTATTCCACCAAAAGATATCACCTGTTTCTTTTTTTGTATTTTGTAAGTTGAGGTTGTACTAAGTCTTCACAAGTATCAACTTGGCTTTGCTGCAAATATATCCATGAATGTGGTGGAGCATACAGGGGCAAAGTTATAAAAATTTCTTAGACATAACCAAACACCTTGAGGGAATGAGTCCCAGAGTCTTGGAGATCAAGACCATAGTCTCAGGGGACACTAGAATTAAATGGCATATTAGTTCATAAAACAAACCAAAAAACCCCAATGTTCTACATCCTACTTTGGTGAATAGCTCCAACCAAACCAAACTCAAGGCCATAGAATTGATTCCAACCCATATTGACCCTATAGGACAGGGTTTCTGCATTCCCAGGACTTAAATCATTATAGGAGCAGACAACCTCATTTTTCTCCTACTTTGCAACTGGTGAAGCTATGTCTAATTTAATTATAAATGACAGAATACTAATTGAAACGATCTTAAACAGAAGGGAAATTATTGACTCCCATCTGTGAAAACTCTAAAGGATTTCTTCAGTCCTGGTAGCTGTATGTGTGGGTCCAAAGAGTACCATCAAACTACTTTTGGCTCGGGATTCATCTATTTGCATTATTTATTTATTTATTTTTAATCATTTTGTTGGGGGCTCATACAACTCTTATCACAATCCATACATGCATCAATTCTATAAAGCACATTTGTACATTCATTGTCCTCATCGTTGTCAAAACATTTGCTCTCCTTTTAAGCCCCTGGCATCAGCTCCTCATTTTTCCCCCTCTCTCTCTGCTCCCCCCTCTGTCATGAACCCTTGATCATTTATGAATTATTATTTTGTCATATCTTACACTGTCCGACTTCTCCCTTCACCCACATTTCTGTTGTCCATCCTCCAGGGAGGAGGTTATATGTAGATCCCTATAATCAGTTCCCCCTTTCTACCCCACCTTCCCTCCACCCTCCCAGTATCGCCACTCTCACCACTGGTCCTGAATGGATCATCCTTCCTGGATTCCCTGTGTTTCCAGTTCCTATCTGTACCAGTGTACATCCTCTGGCTCAGCCAGATTTGTGAGGTAGAATTGGGATCATGATAGTGGGTGGGGGAGGGGTGGATGGGTGGGTAAGGAAGCATTTAAGAACTAGTGGAAAGTTGTATGTTTCATCATTGCTACACTGCACCCTGACTAGCGACCCTTCTGTAAGGGGATGTCCAGTTGCCTACAGATGGGCTTTGGGTCCCAACTCCGCACGCCCCCTCATTCACAATGATATGATTTTTGTTCTTTAATGCCTGATACCTGATCACTTCGACCCCTCCTGATCAAACAGGTTGGTGTGCTTCTTCCATGTGGGCTTTGTTACTTCTGAGCTAGATGGCCACTTGTTTACCTTCAAGCCTTTAAGACCCCAGATAGCCAGGTACCATAAGCTTTCTTCGCCACGTTTGCTTATACACCTGCTTTGTCTTCAGTGATTGTGTCTGGAAGGTGAGCATCATGGAATGCCAGTTTAATAGGAGGCCCAATGTCCATCTGCTACCTTAATACTAAACCTATAAATGTATGCACATAGATCTATATCCCCATCCTCATATATAAGTATATTTACATATGTACAAGCCTTTATTTAGACCTCTATAAATGCCCTTTGCCTCCTAGCTCTTTCCTCTATTTCCTTTGACTTTCCTCTTGTCCAACTCTCATGCTCAGCCTTCATTTGGGTTTCAGTAATTCCTCTCGGGTACATTACCCTTGATTATGCCCAACCTGGCCTCCTATACT
>NW_022111369.1:98635515-98644646 GCF_000313985.2 Echinops telfairi | reverse complement strand
GTTGGCATGTTGCATTCACATCTTGGAGCACTGGGTTGAAGTCTGGTCCCTCTTTCCCTGTGGAAGTATAAACAATACCCTCCCCTTGTGTGAGTTAGTTGGCCCTGTTCCATCATTACCCGTTTCTTTTTTTTTCCTTTCCCCCCTCCTTTTTAGTGGGCTACCATATGTATCCCTGTATTTTCTCTGACCCCTCACCCCAGGAATGTTTGTATACATTGACTTTTTCCCTATGCCCTTTTGCATTTTTTTTTAAGCTTACCTCAGCGGACTCATGCTGTACTTGTCTTTCTGTGCTTGGCTTACTTCGCTTAGCATAGTTGCCTTTATTTTCATGAGTGTCACTGTGCCACAACCAAGGTGACTACTGGCATTCATTGTCTTCTGAGTTCATCCTCCCAGAAAGGAATAGTGCCTTTTATTAAGTTTTGGAAGAGCCATATTTGGGATATTTTTTAACCAGTCACTGTGGCCAGAGGATAGAATCCTCTGAAGAGGCAACCTCCCTACATCTGATGCAATCCTAGGAATGGAATATTTGGGGGGCATATCCACATGGTCAGAATGAGCTAAATAAGCACTGCATCAGCAAAAGGTGCTTTATTTTTGTGTAATTGCTTTAGATTTTGTTTCAGGAAAGGATTCCAGCACTTCAAATTTGTTGATAAAACAATGCTTCAGAAAACTAGTAACAAAACCTTTCCTGCTGCAGTCAAGTTGACTTATGACAACCTCATGTGTTACAGAGTAGAACAGAGCTCCGGTGGAGCATTGTGACAGGAATCCTTATGGAGGCAGCTCGTCAAGCCTTTCCTCGCTGAAACTGCTAGCTGTGTTCAAACCAGGAACCTTCCAGAATAGGTCTTTGTAAAAAGATAAAAGCAAAAGGTGTTTTTTTTTTTTAACTTATTATTGTGAATTATGTGAAGGCTTATTGAGCAGATCATCAGTTTTACATTCAAGCATTTATAGACATTGTTTTAACTAATTTATTGCAGTTTCCTTAATGCACCATCACTTATTCCACCTTTACCATGTATTTCTTGTTTTCCTTTCCCCTTTCTTTCCCCTGAGCTTTGTCCATGGGTAAGTGCTGCCCTTTGATCATTTTCCTTTCCCTCAACATCATTAGGACATAATCTAGACATCGTACCATTCAATAGCTCAGTCCAATCAAGCAGTGTTGTATAATTGTGACTACAATAATTTTCAAAACATATTCTTCCTTCTTGTGCTCAATGCTATAGGTTCCCCATTATACCCCCTCCCCACCATACACGCCGGAAACCCTTAGTCTAGTTACGTCTCTGTAGATTCACCCAACCTGGGTTTCATATACCAAAAAGCATGGAAATGTACATCAAAGAGCATTAAGGATGTTACCAACAATAACAAAATACAACAGAGATAGTTCCAATCAGCAGAATAAAAAAAAAAGAAAATATTAAAGACCACATCAAGCTCAAAATGTATCAAAAAGGAGGTCAAATGATAAGTTTTTAACCATTCAAGTCAGATTTATTATTTTAACCTACTATCATTGTCTTTTCAATATTCTCTGTATGATAACCAGGTTATTTCCATCCCTCACTTGTGGGCAGAGGTGAGTCATTGGAGGCTTATTCCATGCATAGATCCTGCAAATGTATCATGGGCTCTCACTGTCATCCATAGCCTTCTGCAAACCAAACTTTCATAATGTAAGCTCTGATACCATTGCTTCCTTTGGCTTTGGATTCTATCGTTTCTACTCGTTGGATCACAAATGCTGGTGTGCGTTTTCCATGTGAGCTTAGTTGACATATCACTTAGATGGCTGCTTGTGAGAAAATAAACCACTAAGACTCCAGTCACTATTTTTTCTGATAATTGGCCGCCATCCAATTTCTTCACCACGCTTTGCTATAGCATCTATATCTTCATGTGTCTGTCCTTCATCAGGGCACATAGCGAGCAGGGTCATGTGGTAGAACTGAATTGTTCTTAGATTGGAGTTAGGATTAAGAGTGAGCACAAAATCCACTCCTAAACCTGTTTTTTATCTCCTGGTGATTCACCTTAGAGACGTCTCTTATTTTATGATAAAGAATCTTATCGATCTTAAATGGTAGATTAGTCTAGCAGTATTGGGTTCAGTTTCAGACCTGAAGGATGAATAAGGGCTATATGAATTTGTGGAGTTTTAACAGTCTTTATTCTACTGATAAGCCTGACTTCTTTTATGATTTTGAAGTCGGTTCTACATTTCCTCCCACTCAAAGCAAGACCTTCTGCCAGTTATTCCTTCTGTTCTCAGGGGTGTGATACTGATGTGTGTGTGGGCCATCATTGGTGCATTGGATGAATTGTTTTCATATGGCTTTCAATTTTCTCTTTCTTTAAAATATCGATAGACATTCAATAAAGTAAGATGGGAAACATTGTTATTATATAATTGACCTTGGTGCCTCCCACAACTGTGGTCCTGAGACCCCCATGTCTGAAGGGGTTAAAGAACATAATGAGAAGTGGACCTATAGGAAGGAATGATCGATAAAGTCTGTGGTTTATGTAAAAAGACATCATCACCATCAGAGACAGACACTCCAACTTCTTTCTACATTTTTCACTCAGATTTCCTTATGGTGCCAATTGCTAGCCAAACATGACTGGAATTCAGAAGGCAAGGGACCCCAGTAATGTATTTCTTAGGCATCAGCATTCTAGGACTGGGTAGTCAATAGTGGAGAGAGGGTCTGGAGGATAATGAAGAGAATGGGTCTATTTTTACCTTTCTCTTGTAAGAACATCAGTGTTTCCATATTTAATTTGAATGAGATAATAAATTCCACCTACTTTAAAACAGATTTGTGGGCTAAGAATATCCACTGTCTTCAAGTCCATTCTGAAACACAGTGATCTGATAGGAGAGAGTAGAACTAACCCAGAGGTTCTCAAGGTTGTAAATCTTTAAGGAAGCACACTGTCACTGCTGTTTTCCAGAATACCCAGTGGGTTTGAACCACTGACCTTTTGGCTACCAGGTAGATCTTGTATCCACTGTGCCACCAGGGCTTCTTGTGAATGCAAAACATACCCCAAGTGTCCTTTCTTGTCAGGAAATGCCATCATTGGTGGCCAGCATCTCTTACTTTGTTTGGGAAAGGAATGCAGGGCAAGCCATGACATTTTTTGTAGCAATATTTTCAGTTGCACTTTAAATTGAGTATCTCAAATAAGGATTTAATTTAGGTTTAATGAGGGAGTTATTATGTGTTAATTAAATATCAACTGATTATTATGAATATCTATTGGGGCATAACAACCTTTTTTATTAAGATGAATATCTCTTAAACAGTTGAAGCTTAGTAAATATGCTACCAACAATTAGCTTTAAACTAATGTTCAACAGAGAGAATACATCTAAATGTAGTAGCTTAAGTATAGTATGATTATTACCTATTTAATATCAATGGATTATTGAGAATATACTTATTGAGTTTCAACTCATGCATCTTAATAAACTGCTAGCTGCACCTAAATAAACTTCCATAAGTCAGCGAGTATTTAATTAACAGAAGTATTTATAGCATAGCATTTCCATTAGCATATTTATAATCAAATAAATAATATAATAACTCTTTTATTAAATCTAAATTAAATCCTTGCCAGGGGCATTTAGAGAGCAGTGAAACTGCATTGGCTATGTGGTCTTTAATATTTAATTCATTACATGATTTTTAAAACTTACTAATATATTAAACAATACATTAATACACTCTGTGCATTCTAGGGAAGTTGTGAAATTCCACAGACTATATTTAGAATTTAAAATAATTAGGCTAAACTGGATAAGATAATTTTTTTGCATTGTTATTTTGGTCCGTTAGAACTAGGCACAGAAATGGGCCATAAGTAAAATATGTCATTATAAACGACAGTGTGTGATTGACTGCTAATCTCACCCTTGGCAGTTTAAACCCAACCTAAAGATTGTTGGTTTGAACCCACTCAAGCAGTCTGTAGAACAGAAGTCTGGCAACCTTCTCCCGTGAAGATTGCAGCCAGGAAAATTCTATGGATCAGTTCGAGTCTGTGACTCCCAGGATTGCCACGAGTCAGAAATGCTTGCTGGCCATGTTTTTGTTGTTGTTGGTGGTTTTTGCTAAAGAGAGATAACTGACATGAGTGGTTGGCAGGGTTGCAATAGTGGCAAACGAGGTATCCACAAAAGCTTCTGCAAACAGGAATTTGAGTGCCAAGTTGTACCCACAAGAAGAGAAGCCTTGAATAGTTCGTAAAAATAGCACTGCTTATCACTCCACAGATGAATCGACAGTTGTCTTGCACAGTTAAAAATGGAGCATAATTTCCTCTCAAGAGTGAGGAATAAAATCCAAACTAATTTTGTTTCAATATTGAAATGTCATAATTAAGTTTCTTTTTCCCACAAAGCAGCCGGGAATGCAAAGCGAGTCTGTGAGTGGGCTAGTTAACTCTTGTCTCCGTTTTGCCCCAGAGGAAGGCCTGATTTCATGTTCTGCAAGGTAAACAAAACAAAAACAAAATACCCAACAACTTTGACTCTGTAAACATTTATTTAAATTCAACAGTAGGAAACTATTTTGTGAAGGAGTTAACAATGTGACACTGAATTTGGGGGTAGGTGTTTAGATTGGCTAAAAAATCAGGGAATCGCTATGAACATTGATTAAAATTAAAATACACATAAAATGCTCTATTTATTCTCAGAAGAACTCCCACTGGGCCATGCTCCTTTCCCTCAGATTATAACCAAGAAGGGAGAAGTGGTTGTAGATGATGATGTTGTTAGAGATGCTAAAGCTTACTGCCATGAAGTCAATTCTGATTCAGAGCGACTCAGGACAGAATAGAACTGCCCAGTGGGCTTCTAAGACTGGAACTGTTTACAGGAGTAGAAAGCTTGGACTTTCAGTTGGTGAGGATAGTACTTATGTATTGAGTGCTTGCTGTCTACTAGACAGTGTTCTAATCGCTGTTGTGCGGATTACCTTGTCTTGGCCTCTTTTGCCAGAATGTAAGACCATTCTTCCGTTTACTCGGTGATGCCCTTCTCCATGGTCAGAGGCCACTAAACGCTTTGAAGTCAGGAGGAGCTTACAGAGAAAGAGTAATGAACTATTGCTTTGTCTTGCACTTGCTTCATGATTTGATGTGGCTGAGCTTGGTTTTGCAGCTGTTTTGTGCTCTCTCTCCCTCATTTGTTCTTAGCCCTCTCTACTTGCAAAATTTAACTCCCTTTTCCAGGGATTCATCTTTCCTGGTCTTCCAGCTATCAAATTCTCCTCTTATTTCCCCTAAAGCTAGTTTTTCCCCCATTATTTTGGCAATTCATGGAATTTTAAATATTCTTCACCAATCACGATGTCCTTCCCAGACTCAGTGCCCATGTACATTTTCAGCTCTGCCACTACTAACTAGCTACAATTTACCAGATTCTTCACAAATGATCATTTAGTGTTCAGGATTCAAAGTCTCTACCAACACCAGATTCTACCATTATGGAAGTTAGGGGTACAGTTGGTCACATTTATGGCTAGATTTGAAATGTTAAATACTGTTGGAAAAGTGTATCCAGCATGTTGTTATTATGTTGATGGAAATGGGTTGGTTATGCATTATTTTATTTTTATTAAGCATTAAGCCCTATTTTTATGCAAGTCTGAATGGTAAAATAATTATTAAAACTGTACACTGACTATCTCAGATGGAATTGAATTATTTTCAGCTCCATGAATCCTGTAAAAAGTACTAGGTAAAATAAAACCTCTATTTTGAAGGAGACTAATGTAGCAATCATGTTACTCTACTTTTATGACATCATATTTCTGTCTAAGATATATTTGATACACTCTCTCAAAAGTTAACCCCTTAAGATTCTGGGGTTTTCATACTTTGGTTTGGTGTTGAGATGCTAAGTTTTTCGTTTTGCTTTGTCCCAGCTAATGATTTGCTGGAGCAGTTCTTCAAGAAAGGCCGTGATTTCAGGTGCTTTTATAGGTACTTAAACCACCTGGATCAAGTTTCCCAGTGTCAGGATTGGCCTCTTTATGTAGAAAAGCAAGATGACTTAGTGAAGAGAAGGCTATGAGATACCTGCTCCCCAGAAAATGGAATTTTCAATTTCAGCCTACATGGCGAAGGGGATTAGGGAGTTTAAGCGAATTTTGATGGGGTCTTATTGGGAAACAGAGAGAGTGGGCTGGAATAAAACTCCCTACCTGAAATCTGGTTGTTACCTTTTTTATTTCTTTTCAAATATGTTTTGCGCTAACTTCTTTAAAGAATTGATTCAATATCACTGTATGTTGACACAGCTTAAAGCCAATGATATACATTTGACTTTAAATAACACCATCAATCTAGATAATGCCAATCTGCCATCATCTTCCTTTTCAGAACGCAGATGAGAAATCTGCCTGTACATTAATTACAACAGCATATCTCGTTGGTTGCTTCCTGTTCTAGTAGTAATTAGGTCTGGTTCTTCAAAATTAGAAAACCTGAATTAGTTTTGATTTTGCCGTTTATATCCCATTTTATAGCATGGCACATTTACTAAGTTTAGACGAGCTTTTCCAGAATCACTGAATGAGGATACACAGGCTATCAGATCACTTTCTTAAGATACCATATGCTAATAACACACTTCTGTAGATAGTATTTTTGTTGCATAAAGTCTCTAAAATTAACTTATTTCTTTCTTTTCTTTACTTTTTTTTTTTTTTTTAGAAAATCAGACAAAGTTATTTGGCTAGGATATGTTTGTAGCTAGTGTGATTTCAATGCACATGTAAGTTTTGCATATGCTATTTTGCAGTTTGTGCATTTGTTTTTGCGGATGGCATGGAAACTGTTAGAATAATCTTGGGAGTAATATGTATATACATATATATGTTTATATATTCACAGCTTTTTCATATATATACTTATGAATATGTATATGTGTGTGTGTGTGTGTGTGTGTGTGTGTGTGTGTGTGTGTATATATCATCCTCCCATCTAACTTCCAAAGAAAATAGGACACTGAATGTTTTTAGAGGTCAGTCGAAACTTGCATACTCATTTCAAGTGCAAAGCTCTCCTTGATCTCAACAACTCATATTGCCCATTTCCCAAATATGTGATATTAAATGACTTGATCAAACAGCTTGTCTGGCAAAAAGCAGATAAACCTCTCTCTATGTGGTAAAGATGAGCCTACTTTGAAAACACATTTAGAAATCAACGCACAAGATCAAGGTTATTCCAAAGTAGCTCAAGTAGAAGAAGCAGATAAAGAGAGTCTAGAGGAAGGGAGACAAGAAAGCTCCTGGAGTGATTGAGAAGAAAATTAAAACTCCCAAAGTACAATCTTGTGTTACACGACTTTGCCTTTGTTACAAAAGCCTTTTCTGAAGAGCATTGCACCTGGATGTCCTTATTTTTCCTAACATGTTCTCTTTAGGTTGCGTGTGTATGTGTGTGTTTCTTTTACCCATAGCTTTTGTATTTCTCCCGAGGCTATCAATTATTCTATACTTCCCCTTCTTTTCTGAAGAGGGAACACACTTTGATTAACCTCTCTTAACCCCTTCGATCTTGTCTATTCTGTTTGTCTGCCATGATTTAATTCTTTCTGCCTCTGTCCATTCAGATTATGCATACCTGCCTCCATTTACTGTAAGCAAGCCCTTCCATTTTGCACCTATGAATCATTCAAATAGAAGGCTGAAAAGAGATTTACAAGAACTTAATGCAATAATTCAAAAGTGTATTGCTTTCAGATGCCTGGTTTTCCAGGGGACTAACAGACTATTTCATTCATATTAAAATAAAACCAGAAAAGCGGTTGGGTTTAATCGTTACTTCAAAAGCCTTATTTCATCATCACCTTCACAATTAATTTAAGGTGAGTTCAATGGTCATTGGGACGGGAAGAAACATTCTGAGTATCTTATCGTTCCAACAGTATTTGACTTTAATTATACAATTTGCCAAACTCAAAGGAGTTATTTATTTCCCAAAGAAAAATGGGGTCAGCCTCAGGTTCAGTTTCTCTGTGTCTTTCTTTCTTAATACATCCCAGCTAGACTCCTGGAACTGAAATCAATGGACTGAAGCAGACAGAATATAAACAGTTCAATCCCCTCCTGTGGAGGGGCATAGAATTCAGTCATTCAGACTGTCCAGTGATAAGTGGGTGCCATTTTGTCTACATTCCTCATGCTCTACCCCTGCGTATGGTTGTTTGAAGGTACCCCATTTTCTTCATATTCGTTGCCTGGTTTAGTCTAAGTCATCGTGTTTCATTTAGAGGCAGATTATTACTTTTCTACTCATTTATTATCTAATCAAATCAGTTGTAATATAGCCAGGGCCTGCTCTTTCTTTTCTACTGTATCCAAAGTGACTTGAATGTATGTTATGCGCAACATACGTGCTAGGCAAATTCAACTAATACTTGTTGAATTTCTGTCCAAAGGATGTACAAAAATTCCTTTTAAATTTTTATTATTATTATGTATTTATTTTTCTGTATCTTATACCACCCCAAATATCTGGTCACCTACCATTCTGTTATTCGTTCCCCTCAAGTGGGGCTATATAGTCCTCATTGCTCTCAGTTCACCCTTCTCCACCACCCCCGCCCGCTCTCTTCCCATACCCTCTGAGAATCATTACCCCCGATACTATTTCTCAAGGGCTTATTTATCTTGAATTTCATGCATCGAATGATGCTAATTACACAAAGGAACATAGAAAGGTCTCACGAGATTAATGAGGTAAAACTAAGACCATAATAGTAAGGGAAGGAAATATTAAAGAACTGGAGGGTATTTATGTGTTTCATCAATGCTATACTGAACCCTGCATATATTACCCCTTCCATGTGGCCTTTCTGTGAGGGAATGTTCAGTTATTGTACAAGTGGGTTTTAGGTCTCCACCTTGTCCACAGTCTTGCACGTCAATGTGGTTGTTTATTTTTGAACTGTTGACACCTATTCCTGTCAAAACCTCATGATCGCACAGGCTGGTGTGCTTCTTCCATGTGACTTTGATGCTTCCCTGCTAGATGGCTGCTTGTTTAACTTCAAGTCTGTAAGACCCCAGATGCTATATCATTTT
>NW_022111369.1:98632351-98633471 GCF_000313985.2 Echinops telfairi | reverse complement strand
AGCCCAAGAGTTCCACTGCAAACTCACGCAGCACATGCAATGCTGCCAAATGCAGGACAATCACAGTCCTGTGAGTGAAAACTCTTGTGGATTCAATGGCAGTGGAAGACTCTCCAGGGCTCTGGCTGCCATCAGTGTGGCTCCATGTGTCTTGTCAACAGGAATGTGAAGCAGAGAGAGAGTGTGTGGCCTACCTCCAGGGGAAAAAGAAGTTCCTACAATTCTTATGAGAAGACCATGCCCACACAGAGGCTTTCACTGTGACCTGATTGACAGGCTAGACTCTAACCCTTCACTCATAATATCCTCAAATTGGCATGAGATTATGTAACTACCACAATATCTCAATTTATGCTTGGCTATTGTCAAGGGTACTGCCTTCTTGATCCCTTTTTCTGTAATCCCGTCCAATGTATATAGCAATCCAATTGGCTTCTGTTTGTTGATCTTGGATCCTGCCAGTCTACCATATTCCTCTGTCGCTTCAAGCATTCCTAGTGTGGAGCCCTTGGGGTTCTCAATATATAAATCATACATCTGTAAATAATGAAAGTTTCGCTGCTTTCCCCAAAATATCCTTCATTGCCTTATGTTATTAGCTAGAACCCCCAGGATGATGTTAAATAAAAATTAAGAATGTTTTCATCTTTTCTCCATTGATTGTAACTCTGGCTGTTGGTTTTTCATACACAGATTGTATTATATTCAGACTTCTTTCCAAGCCTATATTCTTGAGTATCTTAATTAGGAATGGGTGTTGAGTGTTGTCCAATTTTTTTTCTGCATCTATTGAAATTTTCATGTGATTCTTGTCCTTTTTCTTTTCAATGTGGTGTATAATGTTGATGAATTTTCAGATTTTGAACCATCCCTGCATCCCTGGACTGAATCCCACTTGGTCAGGATGAATTATTCATTTTATATACTTTTGTATTCTATTGGCCAAAATTTTGTTAAGGATTTTTGCATCGCCGTTCATTAATGATATCGGCCTGTGGTTCTCTAATCTTGTGGGGTCCTTGCTTGATTTGGGTATTAGGATTATATTAGCTTCTGTATGAGTCTAAGTATTTTAGAGAAACAAATCCACAGCAACTCATGTATAAGAGAGAGTTTTATG
>NW_022111369.1:98603185-98631952 GCF_000313985.2 Echinops telfairi | reverse complement strand
GCCTTTCAATTAGCCCCACATGTGATTATCGGCCAGGCTGGCACAATTAACTAACTCAGCTTCATAAGATGAACTTGGTAGTTTACTGTTGTTTTCTATTTTCTGGCAGAGCTTGTGTAGAATTGGTGTCAGCTTTTCCCTGAATGGTTGGGAGAATTCTCTTGTGAAGTCATCATGGCCAGGGATTTTATTGATTGGGAGTTCCTTGATAACCTTATCTATTTCTTCTTTTGTTATGTGTCGGTTCAGGTTCTTAACATCCATATGAGATAATCTGGGGAGGGATTGTTCTTCCAAGTATTTGTCCATGTCTTCCAAGTTGTTGAATTTATTGGAGTATGAGCTTTCTTAGTATTGTATAATTAATCTTTTAATTTTATTAAGGTCTGCTGTTATTTCTCCTGTCTCATCACTAATCCTGCATATTGATGTCTGCTTCTTCCTATCTTTGGTTAGATTATCCAATGGTTAGTTGATTCTGGTAATCCTTTCAAATCACCAGTTTTTTTTTTACTGCATTGATTATTTTGCATTATTTTCTTGTTTTCCCATTCACTTATCTCTGTCCTGATTTTTATTATTTATTTTCTTTTGCTAGTAGAAGAATTATTCTGTTTATTCTTTTCCAACTCCTGAAGGTTTTGTGATAAATTACAAACCATAAGTCTCCCTTCCTCTTATGTGCATTTATCGCTATCAAACATCCTCTGATACTGCCTTTGCTGTATCCCATAGATTTTGGTATGTTGTATTATTTTCTCAGAGCCTTCCTGACGTCTAATTTTGTCCTGTACCCTTTGTCTCTAATTTTGTCCTGTACCCAAGAAGAAGAAAGTTGCTCATTCTCCAAGAATTTTCCCTTCTTTATTTGATCTTTCTTTGGTTGATTTCTAGCTTTATGGCATAGTAGCCAGAGAAGGAAGTCTGAGTGACCTCTATATGTTTGAATTTATTCAAGATTGACTTGTGTCCCAGCATGTGGTCTATTTTTGAATATGTGCTATGTGCAATTGAACAAAATTTGCACAATTTGCAATTGGGTGGAGAGCTATGACTATGTTATCAGGTCGAAGTGTTTAATTGTTGCGTTTAATTCTGTAGTTTCCATGTTGAGTTTCTTTCCCATTGATCTATCTTTCTCAGAGGGCGGTATGTTGAAGTCACCTACTGTGTTGGTCTGGGTAGACTAAAGAAATAAATCCATAGATATTCATATGTGTATAAGAAAGAGCAATATGTGTATACAAAAGAGCAATTGAATATTGAGAAAACATCTCAGCCCGGTCCAGAACAAGTCCATAAGTCTGATATTTCAAATCTATAAAGTCCTCTTCTGACTCATGAGCACATGTAATAACGCCAAATGCAGGAAGATCACAGGCCAAGCATAAGCATCTCAACACTGGCCGGATTCTCCATGTGGCTTCCACAACTCCAGAGGTCTGGATCCATCAGTCTCTCTCCATGTGTCTTCTCCACAAGGATATCTTGCAGGGAGTAAGTGGAGAGAGTGTCTCCTGCCTCCAAGGATGAATACAGGAGATCCCAGAATCCTCAGGAGAAGGCCATGCCCACCTAGAGGCCTCATTGGCTATATCCTGATTGACAGGCTAAACTCCACCCCTATACTGTAAATCCTCAAATTGACACAAGATTATGCAACTACCACATCTACTATGATTGTTGAACCTGTTATTTCCTTTTTCATCTTTTGAATGGTTTGGCTGATGAATTTTGTGAGTCTCTCATTGAGCAATATATATTTATTAAGCTCACTGGCTCTTTGTCTACTGAACCCTTGAGCATTGTATAGTGCCCATCCTTATATCTTGTTATGTCCTACACCGTGAGATTGGTTTTGTCAGAGTTTAGGATTGCAACTCCTGCTTTTTGTAAGTTGCCATGCGCTTGATATACTTTTTGCCAGCCTTTGATCCTCTACTTGTTTTAGTCAGCTAGTTTGAGATGTATCTCCTGCAGACAACAGATTGATAGGTTTTGTTTTCTAATCCACTCTGTTAGTCTCTGTTTACTGGTGAATTCAGACCGTTGACATTCAGAGTTATCATATCCATCTGTGTATTCTTTGTTTTCGTCCCATATCTTTCATGTTAGATATTTCCCTACCTCCCTCCTTAACAGTGTGTTGTGTATGTGTGGGGCAATTCATTCCTGCCTTCTTTTCAACATTGGGTCAATGACATCTTGGGCATTGCTTTAATTGTACTGACTTCTGGATAGTGCTATGCTATGCAGTGGTCTCATGTTCTTACCTTGTGAATGATGGTCTTCTGTCCAAAGTGAGTTGGAAAGAATGTTTTGTAGTGCTGGGGTTTTAAAAATATATATTATCTAATTGTTTCCCTTGACCAGGAAAACTCTTACCTCTCTGTCTATGTTGCTGGTTACTGTGGCAGGACGTAGAGTTCGTGGGTTACTGTGATTCTCCTTCCATTTTCAGAAGATGCTACTGCACTCTCTGCTTTTCTTCCTGGTGTCTGCTGATAAATCTGGGCACATTCTCATCTGAGTATCCTTACACATGACTGTATTTTTTTTCTAGCTCCTCTTGTACGTTTTTCCTTCTCTTCAAAGTTGGATGATTTGACTACTATATACCTTGGTGTAGTTTCTTTGGGGGGTCAGTGTGATTGGTGTCTTCTCTGCTTCCTGGATAATCGTCTGAATCTCATTCTTAAATTGGAGTTTTCTTCCAGGAATGCCCTGGCTATTCTGGCTGTTGATTTCTTCATTGTATCGTATTCTGTAATCCCAAATAGTTGAATTATTGTTCCTTTTGATAGCACCACTCTCTGTTCTCAGGTTTCCCTCAGTTTCTTTTATTATCTTGTTTGATTGCCTTTCCCATTTGTTCAATTCGGATTGGCTATCTTCAAGGTCACCGATACAATTCTTCACCTCTCCCAGTAAGATCTTTTATGATTTGCTCCGCTTCTGCTACATTTCCCCTTAACTCTTATTTCTCTTCGATAAATAGATTCTATGCTATCTAGTTTTTCATATTTTTTCTGTATCAATTCCTTCATATCCTGTGTGACTCTAAGCATCATTCTGAAGATTTCTTTCTGTGGCAGTTCAAAGTCTGCTTCTTCAATGTACAAGGCTAGATTCAGGTCCTCCTCCAGCTTTGCATTTATTTCTCTTGCTTTCTTATTGTGGTTGCTGATGTGAGGTTTCCCTGTGTGTTGTTTTGGTGGAGCCCTGCACCGTTTTCCCTGGCAGACTGAAAGCCCTGTGTTTTCTCTATGGAAGAGCTAATAAGAAGCCCCCAGTAAAATGATTAAAAAAAAAAAAAAAAAAAAGAATGATTGTGAGGACCTGCTAAAACCCATTGTTCTTCAGGACCATGATGCACTTCTATATCACTGGGGTTTGGCTTCTTCTAGGCAGACAGGATTATCTATTTGGAGGGTAGCTTGGGTAGCCCTCTCAGTCAGCATGGGCAGGGTGGTCTCAGGTAGTGGGACTGGTTCTGGGCAGGCTGATCACATGGTAAGTGTGAGGCATAGGCCCCAGAATGTGTGCAACATGGGTTACTTGTATGAGAAACCTGTGTGGGTGCCACAGGAGGGACCATGTGGTACTGGGGTGCTGGTGGGAGGGCCGTACGAGGCACTGGGAGGGTTCTGTGTAGTGCTGGGGTGCAGGCCAAAGGCAGCAAGGGTGGGTTGCAGGGCCTGGGTCATGCAGGCTGTGGAGTGGTGGCGGGCTAAAAGAAAGGGCAGGGCTGCAGGCCATACATATGTGACTGTTCGGATGATGCAGGCTGATGTGGCCTGGGGGCCACATGCTGCAGCGGCTCAACTGGACATGCAGGCCAGTGGGGGTGGGGCAGGAAAGTTCAGGTCAATGCCACAGGGAAGGTCTGTCCACAGACTGATACCCCTGGGGTGCTATGAGGCCCACATGCACAGCATGGACTCCCAACTCAGACTCCCTCTCCACAAAACCAGCAATCACCCATGGAGCTCTTAATGTGGTTATCTCTACCTCACAACTATCTTCCCAGAAGTCCAAAAATCCTTACAATGAAATATTTCATATTTCTCTTAAATATCATTACTGGTGACCTTATGCCTCTGTCTGTTGTTATATCTTTTGTAGACTTACCCTGCCTCAAACACTGCAGTGGTAGCTCATCTCTGGACCAATAACTTCTCTTTCTTCCTGCCACACATCACCTTCTTCCTACTTCCTCCTTCTGTTTGTTAATACTTAGCCATCCTTCAGATTTTATCCATGGTGGAATAATGGTTATGCATTGGGTGATAATCCACATGATTGGTGCTTTAAAACCACCAGCTGCTCCGCAGGAGAATCACAGGGTTTTCTATCCCTTTAAACAGTTGCAGTCTCAGTAACCCATAATGGAGGTCATTATGATTCCACTTCTACATGATAGCAGTGAGTTTTGTTTGATTAGATTTTAGCTTCAAGTAACTTTCCTGGTCCCATAACTAAAGTCGGTACTTCTTCAATGTTCACCTATAGAAACTCTATCCCAGGGATTATATATTTCTTTCCCTCACTTCATCCTAAGTTTCTGGGAGGCAGCTGCTGTGTTCACTGGTGTTGTTGTCAGTTCTGTGAGTGGTGCACACTGTTGTCTCTCAGTTATTGACTACAAGTTAAGTGATTCAACTTAACCATGCCTACCCCCAAAGAAAGATATGTCAATCTTCTTCCATAAATAAATGAATTGCAGCCAAAAATAAGCCTGTGTCATAGTTCTAACTCTGTAACTCAATGATTTTCAGAGTCAGAATCAACTCCAAAGAAGCATGTTTTGTTTCAGTTTGGCAAGACCTTAGACCCTGGTATGCTTGGTAGATTTCCTTAGAGGGCTACATACATGTTCTCCAATTCACTATGTTGCCACCCAACCTGTTGGCCGAGTTCACTGAATTAAATCTTTACCTGAATATAGAAGCTCAGATGTGCAATGGTTAAGTAGTTGACTGGCTATAACCAAGAGGTGGGAGGCTTGAATCATCAGCCATTCTGTAGAATAGAGACATGATAGTCTGGTTCCATACGTTTTAAGTCTTAGAAACCACTTGGGGCAGTGCTATGCTATCCTACAGGGAAACTATTAGTGAAATTGAATCCATGGATCTGGGTTAAATTTTGAAGTTTTAGACTTTATTGTGAGTCCTCTTCATGGTGACTAATACTTTACTCCACACTCAGCAGTTGAAAGGGCTCCTATTTCCTGAGAGTAGATACTTTGTATAATAAAAGGTGTTTGTTTTTCCTCTGTGCTTTATCAATTTAATAAGGAATCTCTATGGCCAACTCTTTTGTTTAAATTGTGCTAAAGATTAATGTGATCTTTATTCTTAAAATGTTATTAATTTAAAGTGTTTTAAATTTATTTTTAAAATAGTTTTATTGAGCTCTAATTAGCATTTCATATAATTCAATAGTTCAATCATATGAATAAGAGTTGTAAAATGATCATTACAATCAATAATTTGGAAACTTTTTGTACCCTCTGGTATTGACTCCACATTTCTCCCACCATCCCTTTCCATGTCTACAACCAATCATTAGTCTATCTACTATCTCTATAGTAGATCATATACCTGAAAATCAGCTATCATAATGATTACTCAAGTCCCAGGTAAGGACACCCAGAGCATAAATTAGTATGTAAAGTTGATTTAGTTCAGTTGCCCAACATGACTGTGCATTTAAATCAACAGGGGGGTATTTAAAATATTCTAATTCTGGTTTCACCTCTGAGTCAATGGATTCAAGTTTCTTAAGGCCTGAAAAATAAGTTTTAAAATGGTCCCTGGTGATTTAGATCCACAGTTAGGTTACAAAATCACTGACCTTCTTTATTTTATTTTACTACCTTAAAGACCACATTTGTAAGTCTTGAACAATAAAAATTTAATTGCATTTCTTGCATGGAGTAAATTAAAATAGGTATTATAGCAAGGGCAAGTAACATTCATTTTGAGAAAGACAGAATATTAGAAAAATTAAATCAAGATATTCAACAAATGAGTCAAAACTCAAATAGCTAAGGAATAAGAATATTCCACTCTGTGTTAGTCTGGGTAGACTAGAAATATGTGTATAGGAAAGATTTCTATATACAAGAGCAGTTGAATATTGAGAAAACATCTTAGCCCAGTCCATATCAAATCCATAAGTCCGATATTGGACCACATGTCTGATACAAATCTATAAAGTCCTGTTCTGACTCACGAAATACATGCAATGACACTGAATGCAGGATAACAGGCCAGTGGGTGGGAAGTCTAGAGGATCCAGTGTCGGCATAAGGATCTCAGCACTGGCAGGGGTCTCCATGTGGCTTTTCCAGCTACAGAAGTCTGGCTCCATCAGTCTCTCTCCATGTGCCTTCTCCACAGGGATGTCTTGCAGGAAGTGATTGGAAAGAGAGTATCTCCCACCTCCAAGGAAGAAGTACTGAAGTTCCCAGAATCCTCAGGGGAAGGCCATGACCACACAGAGACCTCATTGGCTATATCCTGATTGACGGGCCAGACTCCACCCCTATACTCTTAATCCTCAAATTGACACCAGATTATGTAACTAGCACAGACAACCTCTTGTCAATTTGACACTTTCAGCCATATATAATTTTCAAACAAACAATAATAAAATCATATCTGTACCTAAAAGGATAAAACTAACATGCATACAATTCAAAAATGTGTCATCCTCATTTAAATATAACATTCTATAAGTGAACAAAACAAAAATATCCTATGCCTAAAATTGCAGTTCAGTGAAACCTACACCTTATTTCTATAAGCCTATGAGTATATATCCCCACATCTAGGAAAGTTTGTAAGCCAACCACTTCATGCCTTTATCCCCCCAATTTTGGGTATCCAATTTCTATATTAACCACTTACATTAACCCAGTGCTCTGAGAAGACAATCATATTCTTTGACGTGAAGAATCTTTATTCCGGTTGGAACCTTGTAAAGTGCACATCCATAAGCAAAGTCAAATCAGGACAGACTGTTCACAAAGTGTGAAGCAATATGCACCAGGTCACAGGCTGAAAAATCTCTTCATCTCATTGGGTTCTGGTCAATTCAATATGAGCTGCTTCACTTAGCCTCACCAGGGTGTCCATAGGTTGCCTTGCCTTTAGATCATGGGTCCCTTCACAAATTCTCAACAACCCTAGCTCCCTTGAGCTAGCTCATGAATTTCAGACCAGTCAACCTGCTCTCGTCTTCTCTAGTTCCTGTAAACCAGGTCCAAGGGTATCAGTAGCCATACTCAACCCATCTCTTTATTGCTGCATTTCTCCCACTTCCACTCAACAAGTGGATCCAGGTGGTCACCTAGCAAGCATTTCAGGCTGCCACAGGCTCCCTTTAAGGTTCATTCCTAGAGAGGAGTTTTCTTTATGGGTCCAGATTTTTTCCAACTTCTGACAAAAACCACTAGTTCAAAATTCAAATATGCAAAGAGTTTCTTTTTTTGTTGAATCTATCAACAGAGGCCCTTTAGGCAACACTTCAAATACAAACATTCTGAGTACTCCAAAGCACTGGGTTGGGCTTATCTTTTCAGAGCCTTGCTGCAGGCCTGTCTTAAACCCATTAGAATTGTCTAATGGTTCCAGGCAAGTAGGCTTAAAAGCTCTCTATTTTCATGCTTCCCAATAATCATTTCTATAAAGCCTTATATCAACAATAATAAGCAGAAGAAATTAGTATAAACAAAGTAGAATAAGATTCTAAACTCAATTCTTAAAACAGTCAAGTTCAATCCTTATTTAGCTTATCTAAATCCTTATCTAAACAGTTCTGTTGATACAAAATATGAGATTAGGGTTCTGAGAGCATCAAACTAGAGCCAGGCTTTCTGTCAGCCATTGTCACCGAGCAGCTCTGAGAAACTCAAACAGCGATTTTGCCCCATAAGCTCAAAAGATACATTAATCACATTCATTTTTGCTATTTCAAAGAGGAATAACCAAAATACAAAAACCAAACAAAAATAATCAAAACTTTAACTTTCCAGAAAACAACCCAGTAAACTGCATCATCATATCTGACTTCTGGCTAGCCAAAGAAGAAAAACTGACAAGTGGCGGTCAAACAAATATCCACTCTCCATATTCACAATTTGATTCTCTAGTATCCTGCTCTCAGTACCATAATGCGTTAGTCCAGGTAGACTAGAGAACAAATCCCTAGACACTCATATTTGTATAAGAATACATATGTACGTACAAGAGCAGTTGAATATTGAGAAAATATCCCAGCCCAGTCCAGATCAGTTTCATAATTCTGATATTAGCTCATATGTCCAATACCAATCTATAAAGTCCTCTTCAGACTCATGAAACATATGCAATGATGCCAAATGCAAAAAGATCACAGGCCAATGGGTTGGAAGTCTTGTGGATCCATTGGCATTGTAAGCATCTCAACATTGGCAGGAGTCTCCACGTGGCTTCTCCAGCTCCAGAGGTCTGGTTCCATCAGCCTCTCTCCAAGTGTCTTCTCCACAGGGATGTCTCACAGGGAATGAGCAGAGAGAGAGAGTGTGTGTGTGTGTCTCATGCCTCCAAAGAGGAAATACAGGAGTTCCCAGAATCCTCAGGAGAAGGCCATGCCCACACAGAGGCCTCATTGGCTACATCCTGATTGAGAGGCTAGACTCCACCCCTACACTGTTAATCCTCAAATCGACACCAGATTATGTAACTACCATGCCCTCTAAAGTTTAAGTCAAAGTTCCCAGTGGCTTCATTTGTTCATCTCCCTTTTTCATTCATCAATAATTATTTATGGGATTGCTTAGGAACTCTTATTTTTATGAAGAGTGTAGGAATCAGTTAGAAAATAGAAATAGGCCTCTAGAAAATAGAAAAGGGCCTATCTTACAGAGCTTGCTTTCTCTTGGGTACAATAATTTTAAAACAGGTAAGTAACGAGTTTATTTTATAGTGATGTATGGATTGAATTGTGTTCCTTCTACATTTTTACTAAAACCCTAATCCCTGGCTCCTATGAATGTGACCTTGTTTGGATGTAAGGTCTGTGAAGATGCTATCAGTTAATGAAAGGTCTTACTAGAGTCTCATGGGTTTTAATTTAATATGAGTTGTCTCATAAAAGAGAAGGTATACAGAAAGAGACAGAAAGAATATGGTTAGGTGATTACAGAATGATGCTGCATAATTATAAACTAAGAATTATGGGAAGCAGGAATACTGAAAAAAGAATATTACACTACTATCTTCTAAGAGAATGTGGCCCTGTCAATATGCTACATTCAGAATAATATCCAATAGAACTGTAAGCCATTATTTTCTTCTCAAATAATTTATTTGTACTGTGCCACCAAATTTGTGGCACTGTGTTACCATAGGATAATTAATTCAGATGGTAAATGCTATGAAAATGAGGGACATTTTGCTTATTGCAAAATATGATGTGTTAGGCAGGGTTCTCTAGAGAAACAAAACCAGGACACTTATGATTAGATAGATAGATAGGTTTATACAGTGAGAAGGAATATAACAGCTAATTAGTCCACACAATAGTAGTACAGAGGGCTCGGTTCAACTCATTTTCCTGGAAAAGCTCATATACTGGAAGTCCTTCAAATCACATGGGCTTCCAGGTCCAAGGTCAACGAAACAGACAGAAGATTCTTCCTCAGTCAAGGCAGGCAAACTCAAGGCAGACAAGGCAAAAGACAACAGGGTGCATCAGCAACAGTTAGGAGCTTGGGAGCTTAGCAAAGTAGGCCTCCATGGGATCTCAAACTCAAGCACATGGACAGGATCCACCAGCTTCAAGCTCAAACAATATATGCACCAGCAGCATGGTGAAGCAAGTCTCAAAGAAACCTCAAGCTCTAGCAATAGGGACAGGATCCATGCATTGGTTTGGCTCACAGGTAGTGTAGCACAAAGGTTGAGGCAGAGAACTAGCTAACTAGCACAGCACACTGGTCTGATCACCAGGGAACAAGAGAGAGATGGGATGCTGGCTGTCTTTATTTATTTTGGTTGTCCTCCAATCAAGTTGAGACCTGATTAAACTCTGCCCAAATGTTCCTATTGGCCTAGTTGGCACAATAAACGAACTTAACTACCACATGTGGTTGTCAGTTTTAATGTATAGTAAACCTCTGTCCAGCAGAAGGAAGCACTGCCCAGTCAAGCATCATCATCAATAATCATTGCTGTTTGTTCAACAGTGTAGCCACTGTGTCAGCCCTCTCAATGACACGCTTCATCTTTGCTTCTACTTTAAGAAGCGTGATGTCCTTCTTTAGCTATGTCTCCCTCTTGACAACATGTCCAAAGTTCATCCTCACTTCTAAGGCGCATTCTGACTGGACTTCTTCCAAGATCGATGTATTTGTTCTTCTGACAGTCCATAGTATATTTAATACTTTCATAAATACCACAATTTAATGTATCAATTATTCTTCAAACTTTCTTATTGTCCAATTTTAACATGTGTACAGAGCAATTGAAAATACTACTTTGGTTTGTGTCCACTTTGATTTTCAAAGTGACATCTTAAATCTTTAAAGAGAGTTTTTTTTTAAAGCATATTTTCCCATCACAAACTAATATTTGATTTATTGATTGATGCTTCCATGGATATTGATTGTGGGTCCAAATGAAATTAATCCTTGCAATTTTCAATCTTTTCTCTCTTTATCAAGGTGTTACATATTGGTTCATTTTTGAGGATTTTCTTTTTCTTCACAGCGATTTATAATCTACACTGAAGGGCTTAGTCTTTGATCTTTGCAAGTAAGTGTTTCCAGCAAAGTGTCTCAACCTCCAGTTTTGATCCCAAGTTCTTCTTCACACAGTCCAGCACTTCAGATTATATACTTAGCATATGAGTTAAACAAGCCTGATGAACGGATGCAACAATGAAGCACAACTTTCCTGATTTTGAACTAAGCAGTATCTTCATGTCTTATTTGGATGACTGCCTTTTGGTCTCTGTGTAGTTTCCACATGAGCACAATGAAGTATTCTGGAATTGTCATTTCTCGTCATGTTATCCATAATTCATTACAATCCATATAGTTCAATGTCTTTGCACAGTCAATAAAACATAGATAAACATATTTCTTATATTTATTGCTTTCAGCTATCATCCATCTGACATCAAAAATGATCTTTAGTTCCACATTAACTTCTGAGTTTAACTTGAATTTCTGGCTATAACTGTTTTTGAATTAACTTAAGCAAATTTTACTTGTGTGTGATAGCAATGGTATAGTTCTGGAATTCTCACGTTCTGTTGGATCACATTTTCTTTGGAATGAATACAAATACAAGAACAACAACTCTTCCTGTGAGTTTACCGAGTAGCTGTATTTCAAATTTCTTTGCATAAATGACTGAATATTGTTGAATTTACTTGTTGAAATATTTCCGTTTGAAATTTATCTACTCCTGGAGCCTTGTGTTTTTTGCTGACACCTTCAGTGCAGCTTGGAGTTCTTACTGGAAACTTTTTTGGGTCTTGATTACTTGCTACTTTCTAAAATAAATGAACATTGACCAATTATTTTTGTATAGTGAATTTGTTTATTCTTCTCAGCTGCCCTGGATGCTTCCCTCCCCTATTCACTATTTTGCCCATAGAATTCTTCAATGCTTCCACTTGGGGTTGACTTTCTAATTCAATTCTGCAAGCTTGAAAATGTCCAATACACCCTTACCTTTTGGTTTTTAATCTCCATGTTAAAACCTTACTTTGAATTATTGAGCCACCTTATGAATTCTTCTGTTCAACTATTTTGCTTCATCGTTTCTTTTGTTTTATGTAACTGCTCTATATTTAAAAACAAGAAAAGGGTTTCGACTGACACTGTGAATGGAGTGGGGAAAGAGAAGTGTGGGAAGAAGCTAAGGGATGAGATGCAATAGAGAAAAGGAAGCTCAACTGAACTGAGGCAGCATGTTTTTGGCATGTCTATGGGACAGCGTTTGGCAAGTCAGTTATCTTTCTGAGCTTCAGCTTCCTCATTTTTCAAAATTCGAATGATTATTTTGCTTAGCTATCTTTAATAATGTTGTGTATATTGGATATAGCAATATTAGTACTTTATTCAATTGAGAGGACCTATGAAGAGAATCTATCTGCTATCACCGCACTGATGTTATTCAGGATTTGATGTTATCCCTCATAATATATGCTGATGCCCTCACTACTGTACCTGTGAGTGGATAGAGGGTCTTTGAAAATAGGATCTTTGAAGAAGTTAATCAAACATGAGGGTGTGTCTGATTCATATATGTCTGGGACCTTAAAAAGGAGTAGAACATACAGAGACAGAGAATGGATATGTGATAATGCAGCTGAAAGCTGATTGGACCTACCAGAAGGTAAGAGAGAGAGAAAGACCAGATCAACCCTCGAAACCTCAGAAAAAGTCAGTATGGCCAACACCCTGATCTCAGGCTCCCAAAATGTGGGACATAGAAACAGTTCAATTATCCCTAAACTGTGGTATGAAAAGCCCTTGTGGCATAGTGGCTACAGGTTTGGCTGTGATACACAGGTCAGCAGTTCAAGCTCCCAGCAGCTCCCAGGGAGAAAGATGTGCTTTCTACTCCCTTAAGTAGTTACAGTCTCAGAAATCCACAGGAGGAGTTCTCCTCTGTCCTAAAGGGTCGCTATGAGTTATCATCCACTGGATGGCACTGAGCGAGTGGTTTGTGATATTATGTTCCAGCAGACCTAGAAAACTAATACAGATGTCTACCAAAGATGCCTTCGCTTGAATTATAGAATATAAGTTTAGAAATGGTAGATCTAGAAGGTACCTCAGGAAATCTTACCTGCTTCAGACTTTAAGGTTCAGGTAAGATTATTAATCCACTTTTCAGATGCCCTAGAAAGCTTAAGTGACTCCTTCAAGGTACGACCGCTAGTCAGCGCTGGAAGCCATCTGATAAGTCAGGTTTCTTGCCTTCTATAGCGGTATTCTTTCTACTATATCCATTTGTTGATATAATTTTGGTTCGTTTTAGCTCTTAAAGTGGCCTCTAATGTATTTTAGCAACAAACTATGATGAAGAAAATGCCACGCAGCTTCTCTGCAGGCACTGTCCAGTTTCAGAAGGAGAGACAGAGCTCCTCCTGGTACCATTGCCAAGCTCATAAATATCTCTCTCCCTGAATTAGCATTGGGCCTGCCATCCTTGACTCCAGAAAATGGCTTCTGCAGCTGTGCCTTCCATCACTGCTAAGTGACATCTATCATCATCCAATATGGATTGGCCAACATAAAAAAGCTCCTGTGTGCACAAATAATTGAGACGTTTCCCTGAGAAATGGAACTTGAGAAATTGCCCAATGTCAACCTTCCTCCAGCCCCTCCCTGAGAAAATAGATATACATGACTTGGTCTGAGAAAGCTATGGTTTAGGAAAATGCCATCAGCCTGGAACCAGGAGATGGCAAATGACTGTGTGAATTTGAGGGAGATGGAACTTGGCATTGAAATCCCTGCAGAGAAAGGTCCTAGAGGGCAGATATCACATTGGTTTATCCTGCATAGAGCTTCATTGAACAAATCACATAGAAAGGGTAGCATAATAATGCAATCTCTTTGTGCAAGGACTGGTCAATTTGGAAAGCTGTCTTAACTCATGCTGGCCACTTTGGGACCTTTGAGTAAATTATTGCCTCACTGGGAGAAGCTGGCTCATTAGGCTGCCACATAGACAGCAACGATGCTTTATATTTCCATTCCCAAGAATGTTTGATAGATATTAATGGACTCTATTAAAGATTGGAGGCAGGAAGGATGTCTATTAGAAAGATAGCCCTCTGTTTTATTTCTACTGGTTAAGCATTCAGTCCCTCGACTATGTGTAACAGAGGAAACTTAACTTATTCATCGAGTGCCTAAAAAGGGCCAGTCACTTTGCTTAGAATTCTCTCATTTAATCCTACTAATAGTCCTTGTTTCACAGATTAGGGTCCTATGGCTAAGGGGTGAAAGGAACATGCTCAAGGTCATCTCTGTGTGAGTGAAGATATTAGTTTCTTGTACCTAGCCTCTTATATTTCTTCACATGTTCTCCTGTGTGGAATAGAATCTGTATTAGTATGTTTTTTTTGTTTTGTTTTCTGGGGAGTTCAGAGTCTAGCTATGGTCATTTCTCACTATTCCCTAACTTTCCAATTCAAAATTATTTGAAGCTCATGTCAATTTCAGTCCATGTTTAGTATCAATTCTATCTACATGATTATGGTCCACATTATTTGAGCATATTCTATGACAATTTATTTCCTGCTTAGATGTCTTTGATCCTAAGTGAAACTAATTGTTTGTTGTTGTTCCTATCCATAGTGACCCTAGGAACAACAGAGAGAAACACTGCCCAGTCTGGTGAAATCCTCACAATTGTTCCTATGCCTGAGCTCTCTGTTGCAGCCACTGGGTCCATCAATCCATCTTTTTAAAAGTCTTTCTCTTTTCCACTTCCTTTCCACTTTACAGCACGGTTTCTTTCTCCAGAAACTGCTCTCCAGAAACTGACAACATGCCCAAAGTCCTTGAGGCAAAGTCTCACCCTCCTTTCTTCTAAAGAGCATTCTGGCTGCACTTCTTCCAAGACAGATTTGTCTGTTACCTTGGCAATCCATGGTATTTTCAATATTCTTTGCCAAGACCAAAATTCAGATTCAAATGCATTGATTTTTCTTCAGTCCGTCTCATTCAGTGTCCACACTTCTGACACATATGAGGCAATTGAACTATCATGGCTTGGGTGAGGCATGCCCTAGTCTTCAGAGTAAAATCTCTGCTTTTCAACACTCTAAAGAGGTTTTCTTCAGCAGATTTACCCAAGGCAATGCTTCTTTTGATCTCTGGACTGCTGCTTCTATGAGCATTGATTGTGGATGCAATCATAATCATTGATTGAGGATCCAAGAAAGAATCCTTGATAACTCCCATCTTTTCTCCACTTATCATGATGTTACCTATTGGTCCATGTGTGAGGACTTTGGTCTTCATTACAATGAGCTGTAATCTATACTGAAGGCTGAAAGCCTTGATTTTCATCAGCAAGTGACTCAATTCCTCCTCACTTTCAGCAATCAAGGTTGTGTCATCGGCATGTATCAGGTGATTTTTATGTCTTCCTCCAAGATGCCACAGGCTCTCCTTCCCATAAGCCAGCGCCTCTGATTATGTGCTCAGCATACAGGTTGAGTTAGTATATTAGAGGAGACGACCATGAAGCACACCTTTGCTGATTTTAAACCGCGCGGTATTTCCTTGTTCTGTTTGAATAACTGCCTCCCGATCCAGGTACAAATCCTGTGTGAGCACAGTGAGGTGTTCTGGAGTTTCCATTCCTCTCCAGGGTAACCATAGTTTGTTGTGATCTATACAGACATCTTGGCACAGTCAATAAAACACAAGTAAACATCGTTCTGGCTTTCGCAGCTTTCAGCCAAGCTCCCTCTGACATCAGCAATGATATTCCCTGTTCCGTGCCTTCTTCTGAATCCACCCTGAACCTCTGGCAGCTTTCTGTCAATGCACTGCTGCAATCATTGTTGCAATTTTAACAAAAAGAATTACCTTGGCTTTTATTAAACAACTACACAAGCTTTGGAAAATTCTGATAATACAGAGATAACAGTAATAATAAATATCTGTTGAACATTGCGTTGCAGATATTTTCTAAGTATTTAGGCATATTAATTTATATTAGTTGTTTCTAATCTGTGCTCTCCTAGTGGAACAAGGGGGCTGGTACAGATTAGTAGAAGGTAAATGTATGCTATTTAGGTGCTGACTCCAATGAATGAAACTTTTTTTTTTCTCACAACATTGGTAGGACAGAGCCTGGTGGAAGCTCAGAGACTATGGCCCTTAGACACCTTTCAAATCTGGAAATGAACTCATCCTTATGGCTCAATTTTCAGAACAAGAACACTGGTGAGACACTCACACCTTAGAACTGACAACCACTTTAGATGAAAAAGGCATCATTTCCTCAAGGGCAAATTTCAGAAGCGTTGGGAAAGAAAGTAGAATGGAGACACAGTGGTGCACTGGAAGGAATTAGGTACAATGATATAAAATGATGGGATTGCAATCAATGAGATGAAAGAAAATGTGCATAAAATGTTGACTATAAAAGTATGCATCTGTTCTGTAAGCCTTCACCCATTAAAAAAAATATTATATTGCTTTGATGCACTTGCTACAGCTAATGAACTAGCACCGACACCCTGTGGGAAAGCCTGGTGCCTTGACGGATTCTCATGGGGCTGCTAACCACAAGGCCAGCGGTTGGAGCCAACCAATGACACCGTGGGAGAAAGGCAAGGCTTTCTGCTCCACGAAGGATCTACAGCCTCAGAAGCCACAAGAGGCACTCCTTCTCAGTTCTAGAGGCTCGCTGTTAGTCAGAAGTGACTTGATGGCAATGAGTTTGGTCGTCCAATGCTTAAGTAGGAAACAAATGTTAGTGATTCAAACCCAACTCTATTAGAGAAAGAACTGAAAACCTGCCCCTGTAAAGATGACAGCCTAGGAAGCCCTGTAGATCTGTTTTCCCGCTTTATAAGGAGTTGCCATCAGTCTGTAATATCTATTCTGCAACATCAGCAATATTGATATATTGTTATTACCTAAAGTTAACTCTATATTCAGATTTACCTAGTTTTTACCTAGAGCTCGTTTTCTGTTTCAGGATCTCATCCAGGATACTACATTACACAGAGCTGTCATGTTTCCTTAGACTCCCCTTGACTGGGACAGTTTCTCAAAGAAAGACCATAGAGATAAAATGCCATTTTCATCACAACATATCAAGGGTACATATTATCAGCTTAGGTTATCACCTTTACTGTTGAGTCTGGCCATTTCGCTCAGGTACTATTTTTTGGGTTTCTCCACTGTAATGTTATTTCTCCCTCTTTCCATCCTATAGTCTCTGAAAAAAACCTATGTATAGCCCACCCTTAAAGTGTAGGATGTAGGGAGTTAAACTCCACTTCCCTGAAGGCAGGGTTCTGTGTAAATTATTTGGAATGCTTTTGCACAAAAGTGTGATCTATTCTTTATTTACTAAGTAAAATTTTAATACAGACCCATTGCTAGTTATTTTATACTTTGGATAACACTCTAAAATTGCTTTCAACATCTTGTTGCTTAGTTTATTCCAGCTTGGATCACAGAGAGTTCTTTCCCAGGACAACTGTATCCCTTCAACATATTCCTATTATGTTAAGTTTTAGTACTTCTTTATTTCCTGCCATCTCAAGATTCTGTAGGCTCACCTCGTATATTTCTCAACTCAGTCTCTCCAAAGGCCCTGGTTCCTTGTACTGGAGAATAGGTGTGTTCAACAAAGATAATTTTAATGAGGAGAAAGAATAGGAAATGATGCACAGACAAGGGCATCGTGCCACTGAAAATCAGCATGTTTTGCTTTGTCTTGAAGGCACTGTCCATTGGAGTGTGAGTAAGGTGGTTTTCTTTTCTTTTCAATCGTTTTATTAGGGGCTCATACAACTCTTATCCAAATCCATACATACATCAATTGTGTAAAGCACATTTGGACATTCAAATGGTTTTCTTCTTACAACTCTCCTCAGGTGGTGAACATCACTCATTTCAAGCTTGAGAATCCTTTTCTTGTAGCAGTGAGTGAGTCTCAGGCACTAAGCTTCTACCAAGTAAGAACATGTAGTAGAACATTAGTGCTTTTACAATACATGAAGTAAAAAATGTATAACAAAATTTAAAGGGAAAAGCCAACAATAGTATACCATTAATAGGCACATTATACAGAAAATGATAATGTTGTTGTGTTGTTAGGTGTCATGGGCTGGCTCTGACCCATAGTGACCCTATGCAACAGAACAAAACACTGCTTGTCCTGCACAATGCTCACAACTGTTCCTTTGTCTGATCCCAATGATGCAGTCACTAGACCTCGTACTGAGCCTTCTTCTTTTTATGCCGCCCCTCCACTTTATCAAACATGATGTCCTTCACTTGCCTCTCTCATCTCCACCATTTGTCTGTCAGTTTGTTGTACTTTGGTGACTTGTGTGTTGTTGTGATGCTGGAAGCGACACCACTGGTATTTCAAAGACCAGCAGGGTCACCTTAAGGGAACAAGCAGGGCTTCCAGACTAACAGCAAACAAGGAAAAATGACCGGCTCTCCACTTCGGAGGAAGAAGCTTCAGAAAACGTTATGCATACTTTTGAAAGTGATGATAAATTATTGAATTTGAGAACAATAAAGAGGATAAACTCGAAAGTCTTTGATGGCTCTAGAAATGTATCTTATATGTCTGCCAGTGTTTGCCATCTCCCCCTCTATATAACAATATGCATTGTCTTCAAGTGCATTCCATCCTGGAGCAACTCTGTAGGACGGAGTCGAAGTTCCCATGGGGGTTTTAAGCCTGTAAATCTTTAAAGAAGCAGACTGGCACATCTTTTCCACCGGGGAGTATCTGATGGTGCAAAATTACTGACCTGGTCTGCCGCCCAGCTCTTATCCCACTGCGCAGCCAGGGAACCTCAATTCCATAGGCAGGCACTTCACTTGGGAGTGGGAACATTGTGAAATCTGACACTCAAAGAAAAAGAGGATCCCTCCGTGAAGAGCCCACAATCTTTATATTAATTTTGTTCTGGCTTATCTTAGCCTCAGGAGATATCTAAGAACCAGAGAAGGCTGGAAGCTCAGGTGCGATATGCCAGGTAGCATCTCAATAGAGTTGTAGTGTTAAGATTCAGAACAACAAACCCAGGGGAAAGTTGGCTCTAATAGCATCAATGAATATCCTCACAATGTTCATGAAAAATGAAAATATAAAGCAAATAATTGTGACAAGCATATTGTCTAATTAAGATGAATGGGACAGGCTTCTTATGCATTTTTAATCTGTTAAATAAACAGCATATTAATAAGGCCTAATTATATCACTACATTCTTCAAGTGACTTTCTAAAATAAAGTTTATTTTGATTTAACATATGCTTTTTGTGTGTGTTTATAGCACTTTTTATGAGCAGCATACACAAATAACATCTTGAAATAAATCTCATGGTTGTGATCACCATCTTGATAAAAATTCCTTCCTTCTAATTTCTTGGCTATTTCAGGATTAATAAAGTAATTTCTTTCTGTGCAGAATTGCTGGGAATTGATCCTCTCACCTTTCATGGTGTTCCTTTGCAATTCTGTTCTTTTGGTGGCATAGTGGGTTACTTCTTGGGCTGCTACCTTCAAGGTCATCAGTCAGAAATCACCGTGGGAGAAAGATAAGGCTTTCTACTTCGATAAAGGTTTACTATCTCAGAAACCCACAGGAGCCCTTGCATTTTGTTGATAGAACTGCAATAGGTCAAAATTGACTATCGATGGCAGTGAGTAGGTGGTGAGTCATTTCATGTTTAGGAGGTCAATCCAGCTGGCTGGCCCTACCCCAGAAATAGCTCCTCAGGGTTCTTTCAACCCTAGCCCTTCACATATAAGGTGGTACCAAAAAAAAAAAAAAAGAAGAAGAATTTTTTTCAAAGCTATGTATTTAATTTTTTTTAAACAAAACAATCTTATCACCTTCAAAATACTCTCCATTACACTTAATACATTTGTTAAATCTGTTATTCCATTCTTGGAAACATTTTTCTAACCCCTCTGTTTGGGTGGCTGACAGCACCTCCCTCGTTTTTTATTGCACCTCTTCTACTTCTTCAAATCACTGTCCTTTCACATCCCTCTTCATTTGCAGAAACAAAAAGAAATCACACAAAGTGAGGTCAGGTGAGTAAGTTTTCAGGTGGTAAGAGAGGCATGTTGTTTTTTGCCAAAAACTGGCACACTGAGATGGCTGCATGAGCAGGTGCATTGTCGTGGTCGCAAATCCAGTCCCCCATCTGCCGTAAATCAGGCCTTTTTCTGTCACATACTATTAGGCAATTTTTTCAGAATCTATAAAAAGAAAGCTTGATCAACAGTCTGACCTGGTGGCATGAATTCCAAATGCACTACCCCTTTCACATCAAAAAATCAAATGAGCATCATCTTGATTTTTGATTTCACTTGACAAGTTTTTTTGTGTGTGTGGTGGTGGGGGGGCAGGGTGATATGGCTTCTTCTAGTGGATTGATTGATTTTGTCAGTCAAAACCTGAGGCACAAATTTCATAGCTACCCTTCTATTCCCAAATCTTCTGCTAAAATTCACAGGCCTGAGCTCCAAAATAGTCCAGATAAAGTTCCCCATCTCTTCAATGGTCTGTCAACTGTCTTCGAGCACAAGTGCAAGCATATTGTCAACCTTTTTGTTCATTTGGGGAGTTGATGGACACCCAGAACAAGGTTTGTCATCAATCAACATTTCACCTTTTTGAAATGAGAAAACCACTCAATACACTTGAGTTTTTCCCATAGCTCTGTCCTTATAAACTATGTTCAACATCACAACAGTTTTCTGTGGCACTTTCCCAAGCAGGAAACAAAATTTCACAGCCATATTTTATTCTCTTAATTCGGCCATCACAAAAAAATGAGTTTCCAGTGAAACTGCTTTTATGAAAAAATTCTCTGTGACCAGAGAACCTTCCCAGGTGACCCCACTAGGTGCACTAACGCAGAACCAGTTGTTTGATGTTCGCCTAGTGGGAAAAATGTGTACAATGAAAGCTCCACCCAGCAGAGCATTTTCTGTTGTTTTTTGTTTTGTTTTGGGTACCCCCCTATTATTTAGAGAATGGGCACAGAAGATTCCATGACTCTCACTTTAACAAGAAATAGAATTCTTTCCCCCAACTTTTGAATCTAGGCTGGCTTATGACTCCTTTGACCATTGGGATGCAGTGAACCTTACAACTTTAAGAGAACTGGCATGTTTGCCTCAATCTTTTGGGTCCTTGAGATATCAGTCAGAAGTCTGAATACTCACTCTTCTGGTAAAAAGAAAAAGCTTTCAGGGAGGCCCCCAACTACCGAGAACGAGGAGTAGAGAGCAGAAGAGGAACCCAACTAAACCTTAGCTGAACCTTATGTCCCAGGTATTCTTGCAAAAAACCTTGGAAAGTGAATCACCCTACCACATATAAAGAGCCCGGTCTGAGCCTATAGGATCCATGTTCATAAATAATGGCTGTTACTTTAAGTGACTATTGTGGTAGGGGGAAATTGGTATGCAACAGAAAACCAGCATATTAGTTGTATTATTATTCCCTAAAATTGCTTGGCCCTGCAGTGGGAATTATCCAGTCCACTCAGACTCCTCATTGGTGGTGCTATTCTCTGGAGGGGAACAGGAGTGGGGCTGAGGGTGGGGAAGAAGGTTATAATTACTCATGCCAATGTTATCAGGCGTGGCCATGTGATTTTTCTGGATCAATAATACATTACCCCAAATGACATACCATTATGGAGCAGCTGTTTTCAGAGTCTTCATATGCTTCTACTTTCCCCATTCCCGCTCTACTCAGAGAATGAGGATGTATCAAATGAGATAAGGATGTCCAGAGTGGCATATATGTACCAGAACTATAAAAATAAAGACTATCGGGGGTTTAAGTGGAGAGAAAATGTTTTGAGAAATGATGTACAAATGTGCTTTACACAATTGATGTGTGTATGGATTGGGATAACAGTTGTATGAGCCCCTAATAAAATGTTATAAATAAATAAATAAAGACTTTGTTGTTAGGAGTCACTGAAGTGTTAAGTTCTCTAGGGAGTCGCCAGAATTATCTTTCTAAAATATGAAATCACTGTTTTGACTCACCAACTGGAAAGACACCAGAAATTTGTTCCATTTTCCATCTTTATTCTCACCAGACTTGTACCACATAATTCAGCAGGCCCTTGGGATTACTTTTGGTTGTTTCGTCCGCTGTGTTTAGCATATTATTTCCAATTCCTCCATCTAGAAAACTCCTGTTTGTTCTTGAAGTCTCCTGTTTTGGGCTTTGTAAAGTGTTTACTGTAAAGAGTTGCACTGGCACAAGGATCCACCCATTTCAGTATTTCTGCAACAATGATGATGATGATGATTGAGGATCATGAAAATACAGTGGAAAAGATAGTGATAACACGTCTTCCTATGTGACAGGAATTGTTTCAATAATTTTGTAATTTTAATTCATGTCATCCTTACAATAATGTCATGAAGCGCTGTCAGTATTATTATTGTATCACTGTATAAAACAAGTAAAGCAGAGTCACAGAGAGGTTATGACAATCATTAAAGCTTACAACTGTTGAGTCCTGGAGCTAGAGCTTGAACCCAGGTGGTCTAGTGTCTGAGTCAGGGTTCGTCAGTACTGCACTGTGCTGCATTTAGAGGGAAACGTTCTACGGTGGAATGTATGATATTTTATAATAAAGTGATCTGTTTTGGAGTTTGTTCCAGTCATTGTGAGTTTCTGTCACCCAGACACCCTTGAATTTAACACAAAGTCAGGCACATAGAGACTCAATAAATAAGTGTCCATAACTAAGACAGGTTTGAATTTAGATCTTAGAATTTTAACTCCAGGTATTTTTTTTTCCTTTCATCGCATTAGTCACCTTCATTTTATGTTGCTTTTCATCTTACTGTTATAAATGAATTCTGGAAATGCATCTGTTCTATTAGTTGAAATAGTAGCTAAGACATTTATTGAAGAAGACTACTAATTCATTTCAATTATTTCCTTTAATGTTACAATAATTATGATTTGAAAAGGAATGCTAATTTTATGAGAACTTGTTGTGCATGTTAAGATGTAGTCTAACCTCATAACATCTTCTTCAAGGTCTTACAATTCTTTTCTGGAATGCTCACTCTTCTGCCCGCTTATTTCCTATGTTACAAATTACTGTACCTGGGATCTTTACGTCCCCATTCCTAACGACACTGGTCACTGCAATTCCTTTTGACATCCAGGGGCTCATTAGTCTTCTCCTTCCTCCCCATTAAATGACTCTAGAAATCCAACCTTTCTCCTACCACTGTTAGCCATTACCGTCATCTTTATCATCAACATAATCCAGACATCAGCTAGGGTTCCTCACCCTGCTCTGAATAGCTACAAACATTCAGTCCAGATCCTGATCCAAGCTAAATTCAACACCTCCTCTAATGTTTTCTTTGTTTGATTCCCTAAGGTTTTCAAGTGATACTAAGGTTCTGAGGTCCTACTTCCTATGAATCATCTCTGTTTAGAGATGACCTAATTTCTTTTTATATGGCCTTCAACACAATGTTTCACACCTATGGTTACCTAGTTCTCTGTTGTTTTACTGCCTTGAGTCCTCCCCACGTATGCCTCAACCACATTGTTGTTGTTTATCTGTTTTTTATGCTCTTCTGTATACGAGGTGCAGGAGAATCCAACTGCAGAGACAATAGTTGGATTAATAATTACCTATGTGCATGGGCAGGGCAAGTTGAGAGGAAATGAGGAGCTAATGACAATGGTAACACAAAAGAAGAAAATGGTCTTAAATGGATTATGGTAATGATTGTACAACTCTTCTTAACTGAACTATTGAATTGCATGATATGTGAATTATATGCCAATAAAACTTTTAAAAACATGAGGGTATTTTTCTTACACACAGGTAGTGTGTATTCTGAGATATTCTTTTTTTAAATACTCATTATTATTAGTTATTATTATTTAGATCATTTTATCACAATCCATGCATCCATCCATTGTGTCATGCACAGTTGTACATATGTTGTCATCATCATTTTCAAAACATTTTCCTTCTACTTGAGCCCTTGGTATAAGCTCCTCATTTTTTCCCCTCCCTCCTCCACCATCGCTCCCTCATGAAGCCTTCATAATTTATAAATTATTATTCAATTAATGTCTTACACTTACCACTGTCTCCCATCATCCACTTTTCTGTTGTTCGTTCCCCTCTGGCAGGGGTGTTAATATGTCGATCATTGTGATCGGTTTCCCCTTTCTGCCCCGCACCTTCGCTCTATCATTCTGGGATCACTATCTAAGAGACATTCTTCTGTTGACTCCTAGGATAGTTTATTTTGCTTCTCTACAGTAATTTGTGACACGGAGCCTTTGTTCTCTGACAATAACTAAAAGGTTGAATTTGGAATCTGTCACTCCCTCTGAGCGTGAACGGAACTGAGGATCTGTTATTTTACAGAGTAAGGTCTGAGATCGTGGAAGGTTCTGGAGCCCAGCGGTAGTCCATCGGCAGAGTACCGAGTCAGATTAAGTCTCTGGCAGATCCCTCTGGCCACAGTCAAGTGACACAAGCAGCTTTCATATCAGAGATTACTGTAAACTTGATTGTGGTGGATAGAACTATGGTAGAATATGATACTTGATCATTTACCCTCCCATTGACTCAACCTGAATTTGCTCTAGGTTTAAATATTTCTTGCTTGTTCCATGACCAAATTTCCTCTCTTCTGTTTCTTTCTTTCTTTCTTTCTTTCTTTCTTTCTTTCTTTCTTTCTTTCTTTCTTTCGTCCTTCCTTCCTTCCTTCATTCCTTCCTTTCTTCATTCCTTTCTTTCTTTCTTTCTAATATTGCTGGTGGTTTTTTCTTTCTTCCTCTTTATTTTTAATTTATATAATTATTTTTTCTTTCTGTTTAACTTGATATTGTTTTATTGCTTTATTTATTCTTTCTATTAGGTTTTCCCAATCTACAAAGAACAGGTGGAGTGAATGCATAGACACAATCGTGGATACAATGGTTTAACTGGGATGGGTGTGGGGAGGGGGCGGAGAACTAGGGAGCAAATAATGAAGATGGATGTGGGGAGAGAACTAGAAGTGATTGTGATTATGTGTGTACAACTCCTTTTAAAAGTGATTAATTATGCAAGTGTATGATACTTGAAGTTTTTATCAGTACAATAATTTTTAGAATAAATCAAAAGGTGGGTAAATGAAAAAGGATTACACTACAAGAAAACATCTGGGAGCTGTTCTACTCTGTTATATCGGGTCACTGTAATTTAGTATGGACTCAATATCACACAGCAAGAAACAACATGAATAAAAGCTATGTCTGACATTTAGAAAATTATAGCTATTCAAAGGTATTTTAATTTAAAAAATAGTATTCTTAGACTAGCCCTGTGTATGATACATAAGATGCTTTGTTAGGTGCCATCCAGTTAGTTTGAACACAGTGACCCTATGTACAACTGTGCACGACACTGCCTGGTACTGCACCATCCCAAATCATTGCTAGATCTAAGGCCATTGTTTCAACCACTGCCAGTCTATCCAACGAAGGGATTGAGGGAGTCTTCCTCTTTTCTGTTGACGCTCTACTTTACACTGCATGATTTCTTCTGCTGATAATGTCAGATGTACCTAAAGCAAAGGGTCACCCTGCTCGTTTCTAAGAAATATTTTGACTGTGCTTCTTCCAAGATATATTTGTTTGATCTTCTGGAATTCCAAGTTGAGTCAACATTTTTCATCAGCATCATAATTGAAAGACACCAAGTCTTCTTGGGTCTTACACATGCATATGAGATACCTTAATTGAAAATATCATGGCTTGGGTCAGAAGCACAAATTCTTTGATGTGACATTCTTACTCTTCAAAACTATAATGCTATCTTTTATAGCAGATTTTCCCAATGCATTATTGGACAATTGTTTTATTTTTTAAATCATTTTATCGGGGGCTCATACAACTCTTATCACAATCCATACATACATCAATTGTGTAAAGCACATTTGTACATTCGTCACCCTCATCATTCTCAAAACATTTGCTCTCCATGTAAACCCCTGGCACCAGCTCCTCATTTTTCCCTTCCCTCCCCACTCCCCCCCTCCCTCATGAACCCTTTATAATTTATAAATTATTATTTTGTCATATCTTACACTGTCTGATGTCTCCCTTCACCCACTTTTTTTGTTATCCAGGAAGGAGGTTATATGTAGAGCCTTATAATCAGTTCTCGTTTCTACCCCATCCTCCCTCTACTCTCCAGGTATCACCACTCTCATCACTGGTCCTGAAGGGATCATCCATCCTGGATTCCCTGTGTTTCCAGTTCCTATCTGTACCAGTGCACATCCTCTGGTCCAGCCAGATTTGCAAGGTAGAATTGGGATCATGATAGTGCGAGGGGAGGAAGCTTTTAGGAACTAGAAGAACATTGTATGTTTCATCATTGCTACACTGCACCATGACTGACTCGTCTCCTCCCTGTGACCCTTCCTTAAGAGAATGTCCAGTTGCCTACAGATGGGTTTTGGGTCCCCACCCTGCACTCCCGCTCATTCACAATGATATGATTTATTGTTCTTTGATGGCTGGTACCTCATCCCTTCGACACCTCATGATCACATAGGCTGGTGTGTTTTTTCCATGTGGGTTTTGTTGCTTCTGAGATAGATGGCCACTTGTTTACCTTCAAATCTTTAAGACCATAGATGCTATATCTTTTGATAGCTGGGCTCCATCAGCTTTCTTCACCACATTTGCTTATGCACCTGCTTTGTCTTCAGTGATCATGTTGGAAGGTGAGCATCATGGAATGCCAGTTTAATAGAACAAAGTATTCTTGCATTGAGGGAGTACTTGAGTGGAGACCCAATGTCCATCTGCTACCTTAAAACTAAACCTATAAATATATGCACATAAATATATTTCCCCATCCTCTTATATAAATATATTTACATATGTACATGCCTTTATTTAGACCTCTGTAAATGGGCAATTATTTTCTTAACTCCTACTTCCACGGGCATTGATTGTGTCTTCAAGTAAGTTGAAGTCTTTCGCAACTTCAATCTTTTCTCCATTTATCACGATGTTGCTCACTGACCCAGATGTGATGGTTTTTGCTTCCTTTCTTTTGAGGTATAAGTCATACTGAAAACTGTACTTTTTATCATCATCAGTAAGTGCTTCAAGCCTGTACTTTCAGTAAGCAAGGTAGTTTCACCTGCCCATTGCTGGTTGTGAATGAGTCTTCTTCCAGTCCCGATACTGAGCTTTTCTTCAATTAGTCCAATTTTTCAGATTGTTTGCTTAGCATACAGATTAAATAAATATGATAAAATTATACAACCACAATGCCTACTTTTCCGGATTTTAAACAGCAGGTTGTATCATCTTGTTCTGTTCAAAAAACTGCCTCTTAATCTATGCACAGTTTTTCACATGACACAATTAAGTGGTCTTTAATTCCAATCTTCACAATCTTATCCATAATTTGTTTTTAATGACACAGTCAACCATTTTGAAGTCAATCACACACAGATAAGCATCTTTCTGGTATTTTCTACCTTTAGTCAATATCCATTTGACATCAGCAATGCTAGCTGCCATCATTCTTAGTCCTCTTCTGTATCTGGCTTGGATTTCTGGCAGTTCCTTGTTAATGAAATACTACAACTATTTGTAAATTGTATCCAACATTATTTTACTTATGTGCAATATTCATGGCATTGTTTAATAATTTCCTTTTCTGTTGGATCACCTTTGTTGGGGATGGGTGAAAATATGGTTGCCTTTCAGGTGACTGGTGGGGTAGCTTTCTTCCCAATTTGTTGTAGGTGTCTCAATGCTTCTTGTATTGAATCCCCTTGTTGAAATATCTCACCCACTATTCCATCAATTCCCGTTTATACCCCAATGTCTTCAGTGCAACTTGACCTTCTTTCTTCAATAGCGTTGTTTTTTAAATCATATGCATCAACCTGAAATGAGTGAATATGAACTAATAATTTTTGGTACCATAATTCTATGTATTATTGCCATCTCTTTTTGAGACCCCCCCTGCATTGTTAAATATTTTTCTTGTAGAATTCTTTAATATGGAAATTTAGAAATAGAACTGAAAGAAAGCACCCTCCAAGTTTAAGGAGAGAAGCTACCATACTCTTTACACATGAGACAGATGATGCTGACAGGTGTTAACGGTGTCGCTGAAGGTGAGACGAAATGGCAATGGCACGAGCACCTAAACCCTGCTGCTGACTGGTCCTTCCTTGGCATTGCCTCGCTTATTTCTCGCTTATTTGGGTTTAGAATGAGTCCGTCCAAAGGGGAAAGTGAAAGACAGTCTTGAACGTCGCTTTGGCAGAGGGGTCCTCACGTCAAGTGGGGTCAGCATTTCAAGAGAGAGAGAGGACAGATGACCACTGTCTGGGTGACACACAAAGTTATGATGAGGTCTCCTGGACTGGCGGATCTTCCTAGGAGAGTGATGAAGGATACTGATGGGAAAGAAAAGTTAGGAGTGAGGAAAGTGAGTCGACACATCTGGGAGAAGACAAGCACATGGTTGTTGGTAGAAAAATGGGAAGGACCAACTTTCTAGTGGGGGTAAAATGACTAACACTACTTTTAAGGATCCTCGGGTGGAGTATGCCTGGTAATATGCTCCTAATCAAGCCACATGGGCCTGAGTTTCTGTACACAGCCCTGGGAAACCCAGGTCCAGTGCCCTAGAACACTGGGGCATTGAATCCTGGATCCTTAAAGTGCAGAGTACACTCCAAAGGCCATACCTGTGGGATCTGATGTGGAAACCCCACTAGGTGAACTAGACTCTGCTTCAAACATACCTGTCACCTGAGGACTTAAGACTGAAATTACATGGTATGTGAAGAAGCAGAAAACAGCTATAACAAGAGTATTCATCTGTCAGTAGGCAGCTTGCTTAAAACATCGACTTACTACTTGAACGTCCTACTTGCTGTATTAAGTTATGTATTGCTCTGGTAGATGAGTGATTGATATTGTGC
>NW_022111369.1:98561192-98602609 GCF_000313985.2 Echinops telfairi | reverse complement strand
GATGCAAGATATGGAAAAAATAATCTATAACTTTTCAAGGGTTCTTGATAAGGGGAGGGAGGGAGAGCTGGCAGGGGAGGAAGGGGAAAGAAATGGGGAGCGGATATCAGGGGCTCGAGTGGGAAGAGAATGCTTTGAAAATGATGATGACGGCATATGTACAAATGTGCTTGACACCCTGGGGGAATGTATGGATTGTGATAAGAGATATACGAGCCCCCAATAAAAGTATTTTTTTTAAAGTAAGTAACAAGAAAAGGAAGCTGTTAAAAGAAATAAAAAATAAACCGTGTTATTAATTTTACAACACTTCCTGATATGACTGAACTAATGAATTGTTTGATCTCTGGATTATCTAATAAAATGATTTTAAAAAAAACAAAAAAATTAGTAGCATGGGCTAATCAATGACACTATTAACAGGAGGTCCTTATACTCCAGGAATATTATTAATAAGATTTTCTACCATGAATTAACAGGGCTGCCTCTAAGGTGAGTCAGGGGCAGATAAAAAAACAAAAAAAGCCAAGCGTACACTCAGGAATGGATTTTGAGCTCACACTTAATAAGCCTTTGGTGATTTCCCTCTGACCATAATTGAAGGATGGGAGTAGCCTTGTTATCAGACAGGTAGTATTGGAGAGGGAGTATAGTAGATTAATATGATACATCTGACTTGAACGGTTAAAAATTTGTCCTGTGATCTCCCCTCTGATACACTTTTGACTTGATCTGGTTTTTAATATTTTCTGGGTTAATTTTTTTCATATCGGGGTTTATCTCTGTTGTCTTTTGTCATTGTGGGTAGCCTTCTTGAATCTTTATTATGGTTTTTCTATATTTTTTGGTATACAAAATCCAGGATACATGAACCTGTATAGATAACAACTAGAGTAAGGATTCCTAGAGGGGGGGAGGAGGGAGTAAAGGGGTGATGATGTCAAGTTCAAAATGGAAGAACATGTTTTTAAACTAGTTTGGGTAGCAATTGTATAATGCTGCTTGATGTGATTGAACTGTGGAATGGAATCATTCCTGAATTAGCTCCAAGTAAAATGTTTTTGGTTTTTGGGGGGGTGGGGCGTGGGGGCTGGGGGAGCAGTTGAGCATGGGTAGCTTGCCCTGATGTAGGAAACTGAAGAACATGAAGGATAATATTTAGAAATGATTCCAAGAAAATAAATTGTTCATGTAAGAATAGATTCAGCACAGGTAGTGTGTTGGCGAATAAGGATTTGTACACGTGTCATCAATGCCTTTACTTAAATTCCCACTCTCCTTGTTTCATTGCCAAGGGCATGGGATGGCTTAAGTTACCACAGAAAGAACCAAAGTTAAGTTCTATTAAGACATCAGCTCTCAGAAATATGGATAAGTACATGCTTTACCAAGAATTACAATCAATTCCATCAACATATGCTTACGCATTGATATTTTGTTTTATTTTTGAGTCTGCAGAAGACTAGGTCAACATGTTTAGTTTATCAAAGGGAATTCCATTCCTCATTGACTTTCAATAACGAAGCCCGTAAAGCATTCCGTCAATAACCATGTCAGGGAAGGCCAACGGAACCCTATGAAAGGAGGATTAGGAAGTTACCTGCCTTCAAAATCCAAATAACACTGCACAAAAGCCATGTTCTACATTTCCTGGTAATTCAGCAAAGATGACCCACCTAAGTCCTTAGATCCAAATTATGCAGAAGTATTGAGTAATCTAAAATTTGGGAGAAATGGATGTTAAATAAGAGTCATTTAAATTGATACAATGACTTGATGGCTGAAGTGTAAAATGAATAATTGGAAACATACAGTGGTTATGTATAATATCCATGCCCTACTGTTTGGGATTGTAGAAAAACTGAACTGAATTCAAATGTACTCACCCCCCAAAAAGGAGCAAATAAAAATTAATGGATCATCTATTATGCCATAAATCTCTTCAGATAGGTTATTAAAAACAAAAAAAATCTTTATTTGAACAGAAGACATTGCAGATAAGGCATTTATGGCTAAATGAATACTGAAATACCTGTGTTATTTGCATTCTGTTTTTCTAAATTTATCTATCTTTTCTGTTTTGGGGCACAATGTTGAATGAGAACATTTAGAGACAGAAAAGGAGAGACAGAAGAAAGGACTGTCCAGAAGAAAAAAAAGTCAATGATTTCCTTGTTTCCGTTTTCTCCAGTGATGGAGCCTATTAAAACAAAAGGCTTCAGTGTATGCAACTTAAATCAATTTAAGTAAAACAAAAATAAATATCTGAAGCACAGAAGCAAACACCAATTTATAAGACAAACAGCTTTATAAGAATTGTGCTAGGGTTCTGTTGAGGTAAGGGATTATTGGGGGGTGGGGGTGGGGCCGGAATTGTGGCCAGAGAATGGAAATGGATTTGAAGCATGAACTTAATCTTGGTATAGAAACCGAATAATGGGTAACCATGGCCAGTTAACCTTTCTCTGGCTCAGTCACTATATTTTTTAAAAGGCAATAATAAAATCTTTCTTTACCACCTCTCTGAGGATAAGCAGGTTTCTTGGATACCTGATGATACATAAATCACATTTTCTTTTCTTTTTTATCATCATCTCTAGGAATAGAAAGAGTAATGAATTACAGGGGTTGTCATCTTATTAAATATGTTAAGATATTATTAGGTTATAAACAATAGAATTTGGACAATTTATAAGGTGGTTTTGAGAGATTAGAGTTTAGAATGAAGAAAAAAAGGTGGGGAGCGGATAAAGCTGCAAATTTCGCAGACAACAGCAGTCAGCAGAAAGTTAGAAGGAAAAGGCAAGATCTGAGGCGAGAGCTAGGTGGAAGAGATTGATGAATTTTAAGACAGCAAGCAAGGAGGATATAGGCTAACTCAACTGTGATCATTGTAGGCCTGAAGGCAGGAGAATGAGATGAGAGTGGGATGGAGGCAGAGGGTAGCCACCTGGATGACAGTGAGGGCATTACTTGGAGATAAAAATAGAGTGTCTTAAGTGAACAAATATGCCATGACCAGAACAAAGATGAATGGAAGCATGCTCTAAGAGCCAGAACCACCATCAGGATAGCTGCCTATTCTTTCCAGGCCATGCAGGGTAAAAAAGTTGCCCAAATCCACCATCACCAGTTACTATCAAGTTGACGCTGGCTCTTGGTGATGCTATCTGTGACAGGAGAACTATGTTCCAGAGGGTTTTCAATGGCTAATTGGAAGCAGATCTTCAGGACTTTCTTCCAAGGTGCCTCTGAGTAAACACAAACTTTTAACTATTATGGTTAGCAGACTAGTGATGTGACCATTTACGCCACCATGGTCTCTACTGCTTGCATTAGACCTTCAGTCACTTCAAACTCACATCGACCTTCTATCATATTCCCAAAGCATTGTAAATCTTTATGGGAGCCCACAGCCTCATCTTTCTCCCTCAGAGCAACCGGTGGGTTTGAACTGTTGACCTTGCAGTTAGCAGTAGAATGCTTACCCAACAACACAGCAGGGCTCCTCATTGCTTCTATATTGTTGTTAGATACCATCAAGTTGGTTTCACTCATTGTGACCATGTGTACCAATAGAATGAAACACTGCTCAGTCCTGAACCATCCTCACTCTTTATTTTATGTTTGAGCCCATTGTTGCAGCCACAGTGTTAATCCATCTTGTTGAGGGCCTTCCTCTTTTTTGCTTCCCCTCTACTTTACCAAGCATACTTCTTCATGGACTTGTCTCTCCTGATAACATGTCCAAAGTACATAAGAACTCTCACCATCCTGGCCTCTAGGGAACATCTTCACTGTACTTCTTCCTAGGTAGATTTGTTTGTTCTTTTGGCTGTCCATGGTACTTTCAATATTCTTCACCATCAGAATAATTCAAATGCATGGATTCTTCCTCAGTCTTCCTTATTTAATGTCCAACTTTAACATGCATGTGAAGAAATAGAAAATATCATGGTCAGGGTCAGATGAACATTAGTCCTCAAAGTATTAGCCTGGCTTTTCAATACTCTAATGAAGTCTTGTGCGGAAGATTTACCCAAAGGAATGTGCATTTGATCTCTTGATTGTAGCTTTCATGTTCATTGATCCAAGCAAGAGGAAATCCATGGTAACGTCAAACTTTTCTCCATTTATCACGATGTTACCTACTGATGCAATTATGAGGATTTTGATTGTCTTTACATTGAGTTGCAATCTTTGATTTTTCTCAGCAAGTACTTCAAATCCACCGCACATTCATCAAGCAAGGTTGTGTCATCTGCATATCACAATTTATTTTTAATGCTATTTAGTAGCAATTAAAAACCTAACTTTATTGTGATTTTGGTGAAAGTTTACACAACAAACCGGCTTTCCATTCAACTATTCATACACATTTTGCTTCATGACGTTGGTAGGAAAGCTCACAATGTAACAAAGAACACTCTTTCCCCTTCCTCTCTGTCGTTACGAGTTCTGTCTGTCTTTGCGTTCTATCTCTTTGTGCCTCAGATCCTGCCCTTGTGGCTTCGTGTTGATCACGTCAAGGAGTGCCTACTTTCTTGTGTTTTGTTTATTATATTCAACTAGCTTTTGTTAGGTTGAAAGTAGAACCCCAGAGGTAAATTCAGTTCCAAGCTTAAAGGTTATCTCTAAGAGCCATAGTCTCAGAGATTCTACCAGTCTTTTCCAGAGAAGTGAATCTGTGTTATTTTGAATTGTGTTCTACGTTATTTCACTGACTGTACTCAGGTTCTCACATTGTAACTTCTTTCAGAGAGGCTGTGGCAGTTACACAATCTACTGACCACTCGAGTCAAGGGGTGGAGTCTAGCCTGTCAATCAGGTCATAGCCAATGAGGCCTTTTTGTGTGCATGGCCTTCTCCTGAGGATTTTGGGAGCTCCTGTCTTCCTCCGTGGAGGCGAGACACACACTCTCTCTTCTTCCTTTTCCTGCTGACAAGCCACGTGGAGCTATGCTGACAGAGCCAGAGCCTTGGAGCTGGAGGAGCCACATGGAGACCCACACCAACACTGAGATGCTTCCTCCACCACTGGATCCACAAGACTTTCCACCCACTTGCCTGTGATCTTCCTGCATTTGGCATCGTTGCATGTGTTGCATGAGTCTGAAGAGGAATTTGTAGATTGGTATCAGGTTTAAGGGCTAATACATATGGACTTAAACTGGAATGGACTGGGATATTTTCTTAATATTCAATTGCTTTTTGATCTAAAGCTCTCTCTTACATATATATGAGTGTCTCTGGATTTGTTTCTTTAGTCAATCCAGACTAACACGGATGTCATAGTCCTGTGCCCTCTAATTCTTCTGGTCTCGGGTTCTGGTCTGGGGTTTACATGATTTATTAATTCCTTGAATAATTTACCCTTTGGATTGGTTATTAACTTTTATGAATAACCTATTAATTCTATACAATACTTGTTTCTATGACTATTTGATGTTATTCACTCTCCTTTGTTGGGGACAAATAGAGACCAAGAGTTGCATCTTAGTGGGCTACACACAAGCTTTAAGGCCCAAGTTCCTATGCACCAAAATAGGATATAGTACCCAAGTAGGGTGTGGATCACTATCTTTGTGGATTCTATTATACAAACTGGCTTGATGTTCCCTGAGACGGGTCCTGAGCTCTCAGCCCACCAACTCATGCCCTCGTATGGGTAGGTTATAGTTAAAAAGATTGTATAAATTTTCCCCTATAGCAGGCACTGAAATTTTTGCTGAGTTAAACAAAAGAGGATTATACTGCTATTCTTAAAGAAATCTATTGATAGTTCCTATGAGTTGGCCTTTCCCACTGTACTCTCCCTCTTTATAAAATAACTTGTACCTAAGAGAAAATGAACCCATTCAGTGCTCTTTCTGAATTGTTCTCAAAGGTTTAGTGCAGAGCAAGAAGCTGTTTTTATCTCTAGAATTACGTTCACAAACAAATGTCTGTTCAGTTTGGACATTTCTAGCAACAGCGCTCATTCTGATCATCTTTTAGGCCTTACACTTCCAGATGTGTCTCCCTGCCCTGATGGCTCACTCCTCCCTATTGTCCATGGTGCCAACAGGGTTATCTTAGGAACATGGGTATCTGATCATGTTATTTTTGTGCTTAGAAACCTTCACTGCAATATATATATATCTCCTCTCTGAGCTGCTCTTTTGGTGTTTTATTATCTCTTTAAGGCCTCTTCCCACCTCCCAGCATGCACATCTAACGCTCCTGCTGGAAGCACACTAACACACATATCACCTTTGGACCGGAATGCTATATCCTGCCATGATTGTGTCTTTTCATATGTGTAGTTTTTTTCTTTTCTTTTGCTGATAAAGTCTCAATCACATTTCAAAGCTCACTCTCCGAAGAAGCCTTCTGTGCATGCTGACACTCTCCCTTGATGTCCCAGAGACATTCTTAGACTTCTGATAACATTTTGTTTGGAGAGTGCCTCCCCACATTATGCAAACTATATGAAAAATGCACTCATATCACATGTAAAATATCATAATTATGACAGCAAATTTTTGGTGAGGCTTTTCATAATGGGTTTTGAAATTATTTGGCTACATATAACATTTAATTTAAAGTTGGCTGATTCCTCAGCAGTCATTATGCATACTCAAGCATTTTTTGTCTGTGTGAGTTAGAACTGAGAAAATCTAACCTACAAATTATTTTAAAGTGTAATGAAGTGTTTATGAATGCTGAATTTAACAATGAATGCAGTTGACATAATATTATGCTTATAGACATCTAATTAAGCCTTTGTGAATTTTTTGACTTTGCAGTGTTGATTTCATATTTTGGAGCTAGTAAATAGATATTGTATATTTTCAGGACTCAAATATTTTCTTAGGTTTTTGACAAGCTTGTTGGCTTACGCCACTATGTCTGTTGTGCCTCATGAGAAGTATACCTCCCAGTTCATATTAGGAATTACATGGCATCTCTCCCTTGTCTATTAGATTGACTTCTCCAATGTTTGATACTATTGCCAGTCTTAGGTCCTGACATACCATTGGTGGATGTTGAATATGGCTCAGGGTTCTCCAGAGAAATAGAGTCAGTAGGACAGGTTGACTGACATGCACTGCCAAAGAGTCAATTCCAACCCATTGGTCCATAGAGGACCCAGTAGAACGGCTCCATAGAATTTCAAAGGTCCCATGTTTCTACAGCAGAGAGATTGGTGAATTTAATTTGCCAAACTTTTGGTTAGCACTCCAAGTCACTGCTTGACTATGGCTCCTTAGAAAGATAGATTAGTTTAATTGGTTAATTGACCATGTGATTTTAGGGACTGGTAAGTCTAAATCTGTAGGTCAGCCTCAGGCAAGCTGGGAACTCTGGAAGGAGATGATATTGCAGTCCTGAGGAAGAATTTCTAATTCCTCTGGAAACCTCTGATTTTCATCTATGGCTCAATGGATAATGTCCACTCAGCCACATCCTGGAGGGCGATCTGTAAATGTCATTGGTACTTGCAAAATAATGTCACAACAGTACCTAAGGCAGTGTTGCATTAAAGAAGTGGGAACTACACTTTAGACAAGTTGACACAGAAGGTGAATCACCACAAAAATTATGTACAGATACATGCAAATCTTAGTAGATATAGATGGTATAGACAAATATATATGAACACATATGTACATAGGTATCTGATTGAGAAAATAAGGAAATAAATACCTGAAATTGTGTAAGAGCCCACCTAATCTATTAGACGTCAAGGGCTTCTGATTTCCAGTACTGGTCTAGAATCTAAGGATATTTGTTTATGTGTTTTGTTTCTCCCACTATTATATTTACTGCTTGTGCTGTGTACAAAATTTTTTGTTGTTATGAGGTACTTTTGAGTCAATTCTGATTCATAGTGACCCTAGTTACAACAGAACTCAACAGTGCCAGGAACTGAGCTGTCATCTCCACTGTTTTTATGTTTGAACCAATTGTTGCATATATTGATTAATTAACCATATATTAATCTATCTCATGTATACTCTTCCTCGATATCTCTGACCCTCCACTTCACAAAACATGATGTCATTCTCCAGGAGCAGATCCCTCCTGATGACATACCCAAAGTATATGGAATAAAATCTTGCCACCTTTGCTTCAAAAGGGCAATAGAACTATACTTATTCCAAGTAAAATGCGTTCATTCTCTTGGTTGTCCGTGCCTTGCCAACGCCATACTTCAAAAGGCTGCATCTTCTTTGATCTTCCTTGTTCACTGTCCAATGGAATATTTGCAGTATGCTGATTGAAAATGTTTTTGATCAGTCATGTGGTGCTTTTTAATGGCTGAATCTATGGGTTCAAATGAATTGTTTTCTTCTCACACAGTATCTCCTCAAGAATAACACAGGGATGCCTGCCTTCTTGGGTTCTATTGGAGGAATGATGCCTTTTCCCTGGTCTTATTATCCTCACCCATTCAAAGTATTTCTAGAAAATTCTTCTTTAGGATTCACAGGAACTACATATTCTTGGCTATACCTAATTTATTGCCAAGTTGACTCTGTTCCCATACCCTACTCTTTTAGAGACTAGTGAAACTTCAAAGCTTTTACCATTAGCTGGTTGGCCATTTTACATTGGCTATTTTTTATGCAATTATATGGGAATTTGCCAAATGCCCCTTCCTAACTTTTAAGTCTAAATGACAGAGTTCACACTCTAACATTATGTCTGATAATTAAAAGTAATTGCAAGCTGTTTTATAGAGACTAATTGAAGTAGTACTTTTTTTCTAATTTAAATGTGATGCTTTTTCCCCTATAAGTTAAATTTGATAGTTTATATGTAGTTAGCCAGTATATATTTGTCTAGGAAATTATAGAATAGGAATGGCTTTTAAAAATTAAATTCATATTAATTGAATCAGTCAAAAATATTCTGAGGTTATATAGTACCTGAAAGAATCGGGTAAACATTTCAGAGAACAGAGAATTCAGTATAGATCTTGGTATATTTTTAGGGTAGGATGTGGGCAGCTAGCTTACAACTCCCATTAACAATACTGAGAGCTAAACATCCAAATTGCTATAATCAGTGATAAAATGATGTCCAGACTTGCAGAAAGTGTATTATTTAAGAGTTAGCAAGCAGGCCTTTTTACTTCCCAGCAAGTTAGCCAATTATGGGCAGACTTTGGCATGTTATTGACCACTGTATTGCATTTATCAGAACACTCATATCCATTAAGCACAAACAGCAAAGTTTAAATAACGTTAGAGCTCTATCACAAATCAACAACAAGAAAGCCGAGATCAAAGTCAATGACTGTGCCTTTTTTGATTTGCTGGCATAGCAGTGAGTGAATGAGGAGAAAATTAAAGTTTCTATTCACTTTGTCTCGCATCCATGAATGGTTGGTTTTATGTGTGTCTTTTAAGGAGAAGTGATACATGATGTCATTCCAGTTGAAGGAAGGTTGGGAGTTGACGCTCTGATCAATGTTTTGTAGAAAATATGAAAACACAAGTATAGACCAAATCCATGAGGTAGTTGGACAGATTTGATGTAACCATTAGCACTTAAGACGATTCTCTCTAAGTATATGTATTTATAGATAAATTTCATAAAACAGTCTTAGCTTTGACACACATTGTTAGCCGTAGATTTATTGATTATGCAATATATGGTAAGCATTAACTGCTCTGGGGGCTTCAAAAAGTTCATGCAAACACTTCATGATCTTTTAATTCCATTGTAAACATTTCCCCATGAACTTTTAGAAGCATTCTCATATGTAGAGGGTGCAGCAATGAATCACATTAGAATAATTTTCCTCTCCGTTTTTTATACTCTAGCATAGTAGGTAGTGAGAAATTAAATGAATCATCACACAACTATCTAATTAAAGATTGTAGAAAGTGTGCTTCAGAGAAAGTGTTGGCACTTGGAGAGATTATTATAAGAGGCCCTCCTTTTCATTGAGAAATCAAAGCCTATTCTTCTGAGAGAGGGGCATCCGATGGAAGTCTGGTGATAAATAGACGTTCATCATTGAGTGGTAGAGGCAGAGTGTACCTGGGAGAGGCCAGGTCCTGGGTAGATGTCTGGAGGTGGATAAAAGCATGGCATGCTTAAGACACTGGGAAATCAAGCTCGTGTGGCTGGAGAGAAGGGAAATGACGGTGGCGTAAGATGTGGGTTTTGAAGGTAAGTTGTATTTAGTTAATGTCGTGTGGGGTCTCACTCAGAGTGACCTTATGTATAACAGAGAAAGACATTGTCCAGACCTGCACCATCTTCACAACTGTTCTTATGTTTGAACCCCTGGTTGCAGCCACTGGGTCAGTGTGTCATGCTCATTGACAATCTGCCTCTTTTCCCCTGTCCTTCTATTTTATCATATGGATTTCAATGACTAATTCCTCTGGGGTGGACAGGCTATTCCTTCTAAATTTTACCATGGACATTGAGTAAGGAAGACCAAAGAAAAATTGATTCGTTTGCACTATGGTGATAGCCAAGAATATTGAAAGTATCGTGGATCGTCAAAAGAACAAACAGATGTGTTTTCCTTTAAGAATTACAGCCAGCATGCTCCTTAGAGGCAAGGATGGAAAAATGTGATCTCACGTACTTTGGACATGATATCAGGAGAATTCTGTCCCTGGAGAAGGACATCCTGCTCAGTGAAGTGGAGGGGCAGTACAAAAAGAGGAAGATCCTAGACAAGATAAATTGAAACAGTGGCCGAAACAATGGGCTCAAACATAAGAACAATTATGAGGAGGACACGGGACTGGGTAGTGTTTCATTCTGTTGTACATGGGCTTCTATGTGTTGAAAATGACTCAGTAGCACCTTACAGCAACAGCAACTATTTTACCACGCACTATGCCTTTGTACTAGGATGGATCGCTCCTGTAACCTATCCAAAGTAAATAAGACAGAGTCTTGCCCTCCTTGTTTCTTAGGAGCAGTCTGGCTGTACTTCATGCAAGATGGGTTGGTTTACTCTTTTGGCAGTCCACAGTACTTTCAATATTATTTATCAGCACCCTAATTCAAAGGCATTGATTATTCTGTAATCTTCCTTATTCAGTGTTCAAATTTCACATGCATATATGATAACTAAAATACTACTGCCTGTACCAGGAGCACCTTAGTCCTCAAATACAAAGTATCCTTTGATTTCTTGACTGCTGTATCCAAGGGCTTTGACTATGGATCCAAACAAGATGAAATCCTGGACAACCTAAATCTTCTCTCTGCTTATGATGTTACCCAGTGGCCCAGTTGTGAGGATTTTGGATTTCTTTACATTGAGTTGAAATCTACACCAAAGTTACAGTTCTTGCTCTTCGTTAAAAATGCGTTCCAAGTCTTCTTCACACTCGGCAAACAAGATTGTGTGATCTGCGTATCATATGATGTTAATAAACCTGCTTCTAATTCTAAAGCCAACTTCTCCTTCATTTAGTTCAGATTCTTGGATAATTTGTTAAGGATACAAGCTTGACAAGCATCTATTTAGATTTTAAACCACTTAGTGTTCTTTTGTTCTGTCCAAAGGACTGTGATTTGTGGAATTCTCGTTCTCTCAAAACTGTCCATAATCTGTTATGCCCCACACAACTGAATTCCTCTGCATAGTCAATAAACACAAGGATATATATTTCTAGCATTTTCTACTTTGAGCCAAGATCCATCTGAAGTAATCTGAGATATTCATTATTCCATGTCTCCTTCTGAATCCAGATTAGATTTCTGGAAGCTTCCTGTGCACATATTACTATTGAATGATATTCTGTAAATTTTTACTTTCATGTGATAGCAATGATATTTTTGAATAATTTCCACTTTTGGTTGTGTCATCTTTCCTTAGAATAGGTACAAAGATGGATTTCTTCAAATTGGTTGCCCAGCTACCTGTCCTCCAAGCTGCTTGTCAGAGATGAGTACGTGTTTCCAGTCCTTCGTTAACTTTGGGAAACATTCCATTTATGTTGTGGTTAGGTGCCTTTGAGTTGGTTCCACTGTGCAGTGATCCTGTGCAGAACAAAACAAACCATTGCCCAATCCTGCGCCATCTTTATCATTGTTCTTCTGTTTGAACCCATTGTTGAAACCTCTGGGTCAATCCATCTTGCTATTGTTCTGCCCCTCATGATGTTATCTATTGGTCATCCAGTTCTGAGGATTTTGGCTCTCTTTACATTAGGTCGTAATCCATACTGAAGGCTATAATCCTTGATCTTCATTTGCAAGTCCTTCAAGACTTCCTCACCTTCAGTAAGCAAGGCTATGTCACTTGCAGATCATATCTTATTAATAACTTTTCTCCAGACCTAATACCCCATTCTTTTTCACACAATCCAGCTTTTTAATGATTTCCTTAGCATACAGTTTGAATAAGTAGAGTGAGAAGATACAATTCTGATGAACACCTTTCCTGATTTTAAACCCTTGTTCTGTTAGCACAACTGCCCCTTGAAATATGTAGAAATTCTACATGAGCAAAATGAAGTTTATTCTTTGCATCTCCTTCGGATATTTCCTGAATCATTCAATATTTTGCTCATGGAGCCTTCCAATATTGCAACTTGAGGCTTGAACTTTTCTTTATGTTTTTCAGCTTAAGTATGCTTATGTGTGCTCTTCCCCACTCCCCACCCCAGCCACTCCTTGTAACATTTCAATTGGTAATTCATTGGTTGCTGATGCTTTGATTTTGATTAATGCATTCAATGCAGCTTTGAATTCTTTCTTCAGTACCATTGGCTCTTGATCATGTGCTGCCTCTTGAAATGGTTAAAGGTTCTTTTTGGTGCAATGTATTCCTTCCATTTTCTTTGGATGTTTCTTGTATCTTACAAAAGTTTGCCCATAGAATCCTTCAGTATTGCAACTCAAGGGCTGATTTGAGTTTATTTTTAGTTCTTTCATTTTGGTATATGCTAAGCATGTTCTTTGTTTTCCTTATAATGCTTTGCTTTGTTTCCGTGAGATGTCCTCTGAAATTTTCTGTTCATCTCTTTTAATTCACCATTTCTTCCATTTCGTTTAGCTGTTCTGCAATCAAAACCAAGTTTCAGCGTCTCTTCTGACATCCACTTTGATCCACTTTTTCCTTTACTTTCTAGTGGAAATTTTATCTTTTCATGTATGATGTTCTTGATGTTATTCCACAGCTCATCAGATCTTTTGAAATTAGTGTTTCATGCATCAAAGCTATTCTTAAGATGTTCTTAAAATTCCAGTGGGGCTTTGTGCAGGTAGGATTTCCTCCTGTGGACTAGTTTTGATTTTCTGCAGTTCAACTTGGACTTCCATACGAGCAATTGATGGTCTGCTCTGCAGTCTACCCTGAGCCTCGTTTTGGCTGAAATTGAACTTCTCCTATGTAGTAAATTTTATTTTCCTCTGTTCCTTCTAGTGAAGTCCATAAAGATAGTCACCAGTTATATTGTTAACATGTTATTTGCAATGCAGTCCTTGAAAATTTCTATCATATCCACATATATCCAGCTTCCTTTCTATCATATTTTGAGTGCTTTCTGATGGAGGGGTTTGTCTTCGTGAACTTTATCTGATAGTCTTTGGTGGGTATTCATAAGTATTTTAGCATAGCTGACAATGGTCTTCTGCTATTCCTAAGATGATTAATCCCTCAAAAAATAGACAGTCTATCTATTTTTCACAGTCTAATCTTAGTTGAGGAGCTCTGGTGAAGCCTGTTCATCTTGGATAACCCTACTACTGTGTGAGCTCCTGGGGACAGATTTCAGTATCACAGCAATGGTAGCCATCATATTCAGACAAACTAACTGATGAGTGGTGATTCTAAGTGTTAGGAGCAAATTTTGATGGGTTTATGCACATAAATGGAATGGCCTGTTTTGAATTTTATAAAGTTTATCTAGCAGCTTTATGGGAGATGGAATGAAGGAGACTAGAATGGGCATATGACATCACTAAGGAGGTAATTCCAGTAGCGTGGGAAATATATGGTAGTGACTTGGACTATGTGGGTGATCTTGCAGGTAGGGAGAGGTGGGCATATTTGAATTATAATTATGAATAGAATCAATCAAACTTGATTCTACCCTTAACTTATAATTGGCAGAGGAATGGTATTTTTAGAGGAATGTTCAAGGACAAGAAATAGCAGAATACAACACCTTGAATTTTGACAAGGCCAGCTGGGTAAATGGAATTAGGTTTGATTTCATGAGAAAGATGAGCATTGGAAACATGTGGAGCCTGAAGATCTTGTGAGAATGTATTCCATGTGTTTGTGTCAGATAAGCAATTAATGATTGGAAGAAGAATTAAGGCTGGAGATATAACTTAAGAGACAAAAATATTTTATTTTATTTTATTTTTAAACAAATTTTGAATAGTGGGATTAGTTTTAGTCCATTAGTGAGAGGATATAGGATGAACAAATGAGAGGACTTGGGGTTGTATGGAGGCTAGATCATCAGAGGAAAGAGGGACCAGAAGAAACATGATCAGAGAAAAATATGTACACATTTGTAGAATATATAGATTTTTGAGGTTCCAGTGTGTTGACTCTTAACCTAAAAAACAGAGTACCCTAGGGTGGTACCTATTAATAATGTTCTGGAAATCTTAACCACATGGAAATTGTATTCAAAATTTTACACATATGTGCATGGGCATATTTTATTTTATTTTTTTATTAATGTGAATCCATGAAATGTCTCTAGAGTTCTATTGACTGTAATTCTATGATTTTATCTATTTACCAAATAAAACTTTTTAAATGTGTTCATTTTTCATCAAAGAGGAAGTTCTAACTATATATATATGTTTTCTAAAGAGATGATTTGCAAAATACACTTGTGAATAAAGAAAAATATATTTATGCAGAGTGATGGATTTAAAATTTATTAGAAAAACTAACTAGGCCCCAGGGTTTCTGCTTTGGGAAAAATTACTGAACTATAGTACTCATGTAACTTTATAAACACTATGTTTTAAAATCCCAGCAATGTGATACTTCTATCTTGTATTTCAGCAAACCACATTCCTATCTATTTATCTAATCCATCTAGGATAAGTCTAATGCAATTTAACAAAAACATATAAATCTTTATTAAATAAAAATATCAAAATGCAAAGCTATAGTTTCTCATATCTTCTGCACAACAGTCAGGCTGGTGTTTCCATTTTTCTGATATTTTTCTGTCAAATTCTTTGCTCTTTGATTTACACTACATCAAATGGCAGATGTGGCATACTCCAAACATTCAAATCACATTCTTTTAAGTGGTCTTTGACCTTGGGGAACAAAAACAAATCTAAAGATCAGCGTTTTTAGTAGATGAGGTAAGGTGTCCCCATGAAATTATCTTGAAGAATACTGCTTTTGAAGGATCAGGTGCAATATTGTGACAGACCACAATTCCATAGGGCAACTTTCTAACTTTTTTTCTCAGCAATACAGTTGTGTTAGGTTGGTTCTCTAGAGAAACATCCAACAATGCTCATGTATGTTTGTAAAGAGAAAGAGATTTCCATCAAACAAGGGCTTGCACCTTTGTAGAAGTAGGTCAGTCCAGTTCAGTTCAAGTGAAGCTTCACCTGACTCTTGGAAGTTGATGAGCAAGAAGCAGGATAATAAAGCAGAGGTGCGGGGGGCACAGGAAGGTGGATACAGAAGTAAATGAATCTAAAGTCCACCGAAGGAACCTGCTTCTAGTCTGATAACTTCTTCTGGGAATCAGCAGGTATCTCAACAGGAGATCCAGGAATCAGACACAAGATCCTGTTCCAGCAGCAGGTGAAAGGCCAAAGAGACTTTGATTCTGCTCATTCTCTCTCTTAGAAAAAAAGGCCACACCCCAAGGAGCTGTCGTCAGTCTGCAACCTGATTGATAGGCTGTGCTTCAAACATTAGGAAGGTCTATACCTAATCATCTCAACAATTTTCATATTTTATAACATTTCTTTATAATTAGAACCCATGATTGTCCTGTGTTCTTAAAGGAAGTCTATCAAGATTAATCCTTTGCCCCACCCCACCCAAAAAAAGAAGTCTACGAAGAAGAGGCAAACAATCACTACAACCTTCAGAATTTACCTATTTATCTTGAATTTAACTTTTCCAGGAGATCCTCTTGAAAGTCATTGTACTGATTTGACCTTACACTTTGGATACTGACTGCCACTTTCATTCAGTTGATTCCATCTCCTGGTGACCCTATGGATTTCTGAGGCTATAAAGTATTATGGGAGGAGACAGTCTAATTTTTCTCCTGAGGAGCCCCTCGTGGGTTTGAATTGCAGGCCTTTTGCTTAGCAGCAGTGGCAGTTACATAATCTCATGTCAATGTGAGACTATTAAGAGCAAAGGGGTGGAATTTAGCCTGTCAATCAGGTCGCAGCTTGATGACCTCATTTGGAGTTGCTAAGGAGATAAATAGCTAGCTAGAGGCAGGACACAGGCTCACTCCCTGGGAGACATCACTATTGACAAGACACATCGAGCTATGCTAGAGCTCTGGAGTCAGAGGAGCCATGTAGAAACCCCTGCCAGAGATGAGATGCATACACTGCCACTGGATCCACAAGACCTTCCAACCACTGGCCTGGGATCTTCCTGCATTCGGCATTGTTACATGTGTTTCATGAGGCTGAAGTGGACTTTATAGATTGGTATCAGACATATGGACTAATATCAGATTTATGGACTTGATCTGGACTGGGCTGGGATGTTTTCTCAATATTCAACTGCTCTCTTATATAAAGCTCTTTCTTATACACATATGAGTGTCTATGGTTTTGTGTTTCTAGTCAACCCAGACTTAAACAGCAGCTGAACTATGCATCAGTGAGTGTTACTCTCTGAACAGTATTTTCAAATCCAAGACTCCTTCCTGATTCTAATTGGTTCCATAAAAGAATGCCCTTGCTGAAAAGACTGAGGGAAATATTAGTTCTTTGGGCTAGCTGATCTTCACACAAAGCTAATTCTTTTGTATCTATAAGGAGAGGCATGATTAACACGTTTTGATTCGAAGAAAATTATGCATGGGATCCTGGTAGCATTTTCTTTTTTTTTTTTGCTTACCTTCATGTTTGTGTGTCTTTATGTGTAGATTTCAAAAATCCATGAAAACGTAGGATGAAAAGATAATGGAATGTTCAACCAATATTTTGGAACACCCCCCCTTGTATATGTGTGTGTAATTTTATAAAAGTTATGGCGGAACCGCCCAAGTTTCTTTGTGGACATTTGTAGTTACTGTGGTATTTCATCAGGCTAAGGTTGGTATGTTAAATTGAACAGATCCCTGTGTACGCTGATAACATGCTAGGTATGTGATTTCAGGATTGAATTATTTTCTCCTTTGAATTATTTGTTGCAACCCTGTGCTTTCAATAATTGAAGGTATTTTTTAATGAAATGAATCAAATAAACTCTTTGGGGAGGAGAGAGTGGGGGATAAGGATTATGATAGAATTAGTGGGAAACATATGTCCCAATGGAGTTTAGGTGGGATGGATGAGGTCCATTTCTTCAGATTTTTGTGTTTACACAGTCCAAACCAGCTGAAAGAACATATTAATAGTGAGATGACTGTTTCTTCCATCAAATTTTAGAGGTGAAACACGCAGGAAACTCTACATCACTGAAAGTTTGAAATGCTGCTTACTGCAGACAAAGCAATAATACTCTGTATTTGAATTGACCACAGCAGTATTGCATTCTAGGATAATAAACATTTGCACATACATATACCTCATTTTAAGGAAAAAGGCATTTCTTTATGCTACTGTTCGTAAATTATGGGGTTTTTTTATATGAATCCCATTGTCTTCTCTCGCGCTTTCCGAGAGTCTTTCTGCTTCACCTTTGTTCCTCAAAGTGGCAGAGTAGTCAATTATCTCCATGTAATATGAGATGAGCACAGCATCTATGTATGTATAAAAGGAATCAGGGCATGTCCATTACAGAACACTCTCCATATGCATGGTTCATGTACATATTCACTCAGTTAAAAGATTTTATTGAGTATCTACCAGGTGCTCATCTTAATAGGGTTATGGCTCTAGGTCCTACCCTCATGGAGCTTGTGTTCACATGGGAAAATGTAGATGACAAAGAACTACAAACAATTTGTATTATTTTATACATGTATATGATGTGACCTGTGGTCCTCTTTTGGTCCTTGTAAGAGTAGCATTGGCTTCGACTTCTCTGAGGTTGAATTTGGCCTCATTTTGTGTTTTAGCACTGCAAAATGAGCAATAATTATTTATTCTAGGCTCAAACAGAAGATTTCAAGGACATTTCATATTTTCATTACCTATTTGATCCTAAATCCTGGAGTTAGAAGACATATGTAGTATAATTTCACTAATGGGCCCATAGTCACTGAGATGTAGCCTGAGCTAGAAATAGATTGCATTGCAGTGAGCCACAGGATTTTGAAGCTGTTCCTTATTTCAGCAAAGCTGACTGATAAAGCAATATGTCCCAGAAGTTGGGTTTTTCTATGACAATAGTAGCAGTCCCCTAAAATGTGTGGCGTTGAATTTAGGATTGGGCAATATAGCCAAGTAATCGTTATTGAAGGGTAGAAAAATGTATTAAAATATCATAATGTGCCAGGAAAGCTAGGGGTCTAATGAGTTAATGATTTCTAGTACAGATGCTGAAAGTCAAAATGTCTTGATATCCTTCCGTTGTAATTAGCTGCTTTTGACAAGATAAGAACAAGGTGAGTTCAGTCAGTCTGCTGGACATAGGAATGCTAATAAAAGCATCATTCCGGAAAGCAAACACATATCGGGCAGATTCCTTGCAAAAGACCTCTTTCCAGTGTTAAAGAATGAAGCTGTCACCTTGAAGGCTAAGATGAGCCTGACCCAAATCATGGTATTTTCAATCGCCTCTTAAGCACGTGAACACGTTATCATGTATAAGGAAGTCTATAGGAGACTTGATGCCTTAGGATTATGATGTCAGCAAAGAATATTATATCTATCATGGACCCCAGAAGAACGAACAAATCTGTCGCAGAAGAAGTAGAGGCAGAATGTGCCTTAAAATCTAGGATGGCAAGACTTACTCGTTTATTATGGACCTGTTATCGGGAGAGAAGCACCTGGAGAAAGAATTCCTATTTGGTTAAATAAATGGTTAGGGAAACAAACAAACAAACAAAATTGTAAGGTCCTTAAAATGCCATGAACTGACAAAATGGCTGCAAACATGGGCTCAGTTTGCAGGAGCACTTGTGAGGATGGTGCAGGTTCTGACTACGAGTCAGAACCAACTTGACTGCACTTAACGGCCATAATAAAACACACCTTGCTTTCTGTAGCTCATGTTTGTAGCTCAATCTCAATTCATTGGGTCCCTCTGAATCAATTGGAGACATATCCATGCATGCTATGCTGTTGGTTTTGCTAGATGCTATCGAGCCTATTCCAACCTGTACCGACCTCATGCACAACAGAATGAAACACTGTCTGGTCTTGTGCCATCCTCACCATGTCTCCTTTGCCTGAATCCATTGTTGCAGCTACTGTGCCAAATAAATCTTGTTTAGGGTCTTCCTCTTTTTTTTGCTGACCCTCTACTTTACCACACATGATGTCCTTCTCCAGGGACTGGTCTCTCCTGACAGGTCCAAGAAATGTAAGACTACTTTCCTCCATCCATACCTCTAAGGATCACTCTGGCCTTGTTTCTTCTAAGACTGAGTGTTTATCCTTTGATGAACCCATGCTACTTTCAATATTCTTCTCTACAATTCAGAATGCACAATTCAAATATTCACCACAACTCAAATGCATTGATTCTTCTTTGTTTTTTCTTAGTTAATGATCAACTTTCACATGCATGTGAGGTAATGGGAAACACCATGGGTTGGGTCAGGCGCAGCTTAGTCCTCAAAGAAACGTCCTTGCTTTTCCATACTCTAAAATGCTGCACATTTACCAGTTGGTAATACCATGATAAATGAAGTTGTCAAGCATTTTGTCTTGTATGGTTTCGCAATCAATGCTCATGTGATATTTCTATTTCCATCCATTAGGCCTTCAGCCTCTGACAATATTTTGAAGTTATGCATAAGGTTTTCAAGGGCTAGTTCCCCTGAAGTGGGGAGCAGAGTCCTTCTTCCTTGTCTGTCCACAGTCTGGAAGCTCTGCTGAACACTGTGCACTTTGGGTGAGCCTGCTGGCCTTTGAAATACCTGCGATACAGCTTCTAGCATCACAGCAACACACAAACCCAGCCGAAGATGACAAACTGACAGACAAGTTGTGGATGGTGTTATAGATGAAGACATCCTAGGATTCATCCCAAAGTTGTGATTGGGTAAGACGTTTTGAGTTTCTTCCATGGATAATTGAGTCCATTTTGCTCGTGGGTAGGAAGTGAAGTTGTGACTTTGTGGATTGATTGTAATAGAATGCACTGTGCTGTCGACTTCATTTCTCTCCTCCCTGTAAAAATAGAACACCTTCTCAGCCATTTTCCTTTCTGTGGCAAAGAGAGCATACAAATCCCACTGATACTGAAATTCGTGTGATCGTGTATTTTGACCAATTAATGTGAATTGGCTTATCTTAGGTGAGATCTGAAAATCTCGTGTGACACAGTGGTTTAAGTGCTTGCCTACTAACCAGAAAACTAGCGTTTGTGCAAATCTACCAGGTGCTCCATGGTAGCAAGATATGCAAATTACCTTCTGTAGAGATCAACAGCCTTGGAAACCCGCTGGGGGTAGTTCTGTTCAGTCATGTAAGGTCATTGAATGGGGACTGACTAGACAGTAATGGCTTTGGTTTGGTTTGGGCAACATCCAAGCAGAAGTTTTAAGAAGCATATGCTTTCTGCACCTCTCCTGTTCTTTTCTCTACCCTGAAAACTATCTTCCCAACAAGACAGTACTTCTTCACCAGGATCCTGGAATCAGAAAACTTATACCATGGAGATACATGAGCTAACGTACAGCCACCAATATGGGAAATGTGTGAGTATTACATGTTTTTGTAAGTTATTAGAATTTCGGTGTGCATGGTTATGGCACTAACCCTAATACATCAATTATCCTCAGGGTATTAGGACAAAAACTCGTGAGTCTGAGAAATCCTGCTTGTACTTCAAACGGCAGATAACTTTTTCGTTTATTTTTGTGGCATTCCCCTCTTGCTCTGCTTTCACATAAGAGATTTTGCTTGTATTTGTTTTCATTCCTGACACATTTGTTCTCACAGCTTCTTATATCAACGGTTTTCCTTCCTCGGAAATCACTTGTCTGTGTTCCAGTGTTACAGGGAAGGGACATTTGAAAGCTTTAGACTTTGTTTAGAATCATGGTTTTGGCCCTTGTCAACCCACATGACAGAGTGGCCAGATGAGTGACACTGATCCCTGCTTCAAGGAGAGGATCGATGCAAGAAGTAGTTGCCCAACATGTGTAATTATTATTTTATTTATCTTGAGAAAACGTTGTTCATTTTATCATCCTGGGGAAGCTTTAAATATATTCTAAACTTTCTATAATTCAAAAGTAAACCTCATTGCAAATAGTGTGTAAGGGTTGTTTCAGAACTTTGTTTCTTCCTACAATAATCTTGTCAAACTGCATTTCTCATCTCTATTCTTAGTATGAAGATCTGATCCATTTTTCAGGCATTCAAATGTTCCAAAGAATCCATCTGTTTTCAGGACTCCCCTTGGACATATAGGGTGAGATAGAACATTTTCTATCTCTGCATCAACCAACCCACTTGCTTCCATTTATCATAGTCGTCTTGCGATGCCTTCTCCTTGTACAGGTCTTGTCTTGGTTGTTTTCTTTAGTCTAGTGTTATGATACGAAATAGTGTGATGGTCATTTCTAGCGATTTGATGAGCTTGCTCCTTCAGTTTAAAGTCATTTTAGTTCTTCCAGATAAAGCTTTTGCTTCTGTAGTGACTCTCAGTCCATTGGGTCCTTCTGTTATCCCTGGCTCTTTCCCCTCCCTTATTCATTAGGTCTCGATCCTTCAGGAATCATTCCTGTAAGTTCTTTCTCAAGACTTTCGGTGAGAAGCCTATTCCAGTGTGAGGTCCTGTAAAGAAACAAGAGGGGAGGGGAAGGGAAGACATTAATTTCATAGTAGGGGCCACAGTTTTCATCCTGAAATTACTTTCAGTAAAGCATTTCTCCCTTTTCAAGTCTACTTTGTCATCTACACAGTAAGGCGATCCGTGGGGTTCCTTAGAATCCAAATTAAGTGATTTTTTTTGGGGGGGGAAACATGCAAATAAACAAACTCCCTGTCATCTAGTTGATTCTGACTCATAGCATATATATGTGTGTCTATAGACATATACATAATTGTAAATCATTGTGGAGGGAGACACCTTCATTTTTCTCCTGCAGAGAATTTGCAGGTTTGAACCATTGAACTTGTGGCTAGTCAGTTAAAACCTAACTCACAGTGTCAACAGAGCTCCCTTTGTTGTAATTCACTTAAAAATCTAAAATATTGTATATGACCATTTTGTTTCAACTCAACTAATGATAGATAATTAATCTCAGGCTATTATTTCCTGAGATAATTGGCAAAGCTTATACATGCCACCCCCTACCCCCAAGCCTGCCTGTACCTTTGGCTGATTTATGGAAGACGTGAATTACATGCTCACTCAATTTAAGTAAACAAAATGACACTCCTTCAACACAAATAGACAAGAGGAAAAAGAGACAACACACGGATAATTCAACAGAGATGGATAAATCTACACCAACAGCGTCAGCAGTGAGCCGTTCCAATGGTAAAAGGTTGAACTTGTGGAGGTGATATGTCAGAAACTTCCCAAGGGATTTTCAAGATTTTTTTTTGTTACATATTTTTTTAATGGAAAACAGCTTTTTCCTTTTTTCCATAAATTGCATCAGGATAAAGCAGAGCTTTAACTGATGTGAGTGTGTGGCTTCGGCATTAGCAGTACTACCCTCACTGTCCGTTCATTGGATAGTTGCACAACCCAAGAAAAGGAGGGTTAGCTACATGATATTTTTACCTGCCTTGGGTAGGTCTCAACGCTGTGTAGCTTGGGGCTCCTGGGCACTTCATTGGTAAGGTGACCAGATTTAAAGCGGGACACCATTCACTGAGGGGGGGAGGGGGTGTTCTTGATTTAAAAATTTGGTCTCTATGGACCAAATAGCCCATTCCCTAGCTTGCTGTGCATTCTTTCCAAATATCGGGAATTTTTTAAAACGCCAAAAATCGGGACTGTCCCGCCCAAAGCAGGATGTCTGGTCACCTTATTCATTGGGCACCCATTTTCCCTAGGGCTCCTGGGTACCTTCGGTCCCCACTCAGCTGGTTCTGTGTGCTCACCCAGAATAATGGTAGTTTAAGGGCTTACCACCTACTGTGCACTTCTTCCCGCATGCCTACAGCACTGCTTACCCTGTAATTAAACTTCATTTACCCCCTGATCATCCCTGCGCAGTGACATGAAAGTTTGAAGATATTAGTAAATTTCCAAGGGGCTAGGTTATTAAAATATTGGCAGTTAGGATGGTTTTGAGGAAGAAAGATCTGGAGATCTATTTCTGTAAAGATTGTAGCTTCATCAGCTCTATGAAACAATTCTACTCTGTCACCTGGAGCTACTGTGAGTTGGAATCCACTTGATCGCGTACAACAATTAAAAGTATGAGCTGTCCAAAGCCAAAGAGCACATGTCTTTCCTATTCGGAATGTATCCACTCACGTGTAATCGTGTGCGTCGCGAACAAGATGAAGCCCAAGCTCTTTAGCATAGTAGTTGGGGCTTTCCTTTACCTCACCACCCCTTCCACCTTCACTCTCAGCATCCCTGCATGCACTTGCTGCTGAGCAGTGCTTGCTTCTTCCTCGATATCAAGTTGTTTCCTTTATCTATGTCTTGTGACACACCCTTCTCTTTTTAAACACATCATTTTATTGAGGGCTCTTACACCTCTCGTTACAAACCATACATCAGTTGTATCCAACATATTAGTACATATATCCCATCATTCTTTTCTAGATATTTACTTTCCATTTAGCCCTTGGGATCTGTTCCTCTTGTTTTCCCTCCCTCCTCCTCCCACCCCCAACCCTTATGGCCCCTTACTAGATTGTTAACTATTTTCAAATCTCACACCGACTGCTGTCTCCTTTCCCCTCTGGTTTCTGTTGTTCTTCCCCCTGGATGGGGGTGTGTGGCTATGTGTCATTCATTGCGTTCGGTGGCCCCCTCCCTCCCCACCTCTCCCCGCCTTCCCCCTACCATTTTGGTATCTCTAGTCCCATTCCTGTTCCTGGGTTCCAGGTGTTGTGAGTTGTATCTCTTGCCTATACCCATGTACATGCTCCCGTCTAGTCTGGATTGGGAAGTGGCACTGGGGTCATGATAGCAGGGGCAGAGGAGGCCTCAAGGGATCAGAGGTATATTGGGTGACCCATTAGTGCTCTACTGCACCTTGATCGACTCATCCCCTACTTGCGACCCTTTTGTGGAGGGTGTTCCATTGTCCATCGATGGGCTTTGGGTCTCCGCTCCAACCCCCCTCCATTCTTACCAATGCATTTTTATTTGTTTGTTTACTGTTTGTTGTGAATTTTCTGATGCCTGTTGCCCGGTAACTGCCAGACATCTTTTAAGGGGAAGACACTTATAGTGGCTAGGAATGTGGATGCACTGCTCTGTCACTTTCTAACTATATGCCCTTGGGCAAGATTTTTAATTTCTCCATGCCTCAGCTTCCTTGTTAAACTAGGAATAATACCAGTATGATCTAGGGTTTGGGGATGGGCTAAATGAACTAAGACATGCAAGTGTATGGAAAGGTGATGGATGCCAAGGAAAGCCTTTTGTGTTTACTCTTATTAAGAAGGCCTTGGGTACCAGCTCCTTTAAGAAGTGTTCATCAACTTTCTGTCTTCTCACGACCAAGCTAGGTCAGGTGTCTTCTTCTATAATCAACTATAATTACTTACTTTAGAATGATCTGTTTAAATGTGTGTCTGCAGGGGCAATGATTCATTTAATGTGACTTTTCTAAGCCAAAATTTCTAATTCCCACCAAAATACCTTTTCTTGCATAGGTCTGGTAAGAAGGTGAGGGGAAGATATGGATAGGATTCACCTGTGAGTAATTGAGACTAGAATTCCCTGTGTGTTAAATGATCTCTCTGAGAAGCAGGGGTAGGATTCTAATTTCCAGAAAGAATCAGGAATGGAGCATGTCTTCTAGACCCAAAATCCCTTGCAGAGTAAAACTTCCTGGATTCAGAAAAGTCCAAAGAACAGCACAGAACCAGGAGCCTGCACATGGAAAAGAGTAGTGGACTTCCCAGCCCATAGAGCAAGTTGAGTGCTTTTCTGCAAGAGGCTGACTTCTGGAGTGGGGTGCCACTAGGCACTTAATTAGGAAAGTTAGACTTTCAGACACATGGAAGCGGAGCTGAATGCCTTTGGGTTGAGGCTTACTGGAGTGGGGTGTCTCTGGGTAAATAATTCAGGGAGATTCATTTGTTAAACGGAATGCCTTTGGGCTGAGGCTTACAGCAGAGTGGGATGACCTTTGAATGTTTATTAGCAGACTTAACAAACTTTGCAACATGTCCTGGTAAACAATTTGATGCTGAACATTTCTCAGTGACATGATAACTTGTTAACTTCCATGATTAACATTTTAATCATGAATTATATCTATGAGTTCTATGTAGAAATTGCAATGGATATTAGAACCCAGAGATGCAAAATAGGGAATATTAATTTAGACAGCTTACTCTGGACTCCAAGATCCCAAAACAATAAACCTTGATCCAGAAGACAACTGTGACAACAGAGGACCAGCCGCAGAACCAGGAGCCAGCGCATGACGTGATGTTGGATTTCCCAGCCCACAGAGCAAAGAAAGCTCAGTGCTTTTTGATAGGAGGCTGGCTTGTGAAGTTAGGTGCCTCTTGGCACTTAAAAGAGGAAGCTGGTCTTACTGACTCCTGAAGGTGTTGCTGAGTGGCTTTGGGTTGAGGATTACTGGAATGGGGTGCTTCTGGACTCTTCAGAGGGAGCTGCATTCACTGGCCCACGGAGCTTGAGTTGAATGTCTTAATGATGAGGTTTTCTGTAGAGTGGCATGTCCTTTGAGCATCTATTAGCAGCCCTTAAAAAGCTTTGTAACATGTCTTTCCTGAACATATGTTTCTTGAGCATTTCTCACCTGCATTATAGCCTGTTAACATCGTAATAAACCCTGTGATTGTGAGCATGTCTGTGAATTCTGTGTGGCCACCACAGTGAATTATAGAAGCTAGAGGAAAAGTAGAGAATCTTAGTCTAGACGGAACACACTGCCATTACCATTCGATGTGACTTTCTGAATATCTCATTTATTTTTAAGCACGAAGCATGTAGTACATTTCTTGGCCCAGAGTAGGCACTTAATGAATAAATCATGTTCAAATGAATAACTGAATAATTATGATGATCATTTTGCTTCATCAACTATGCACTGTTTCCAGGCCTTTGTGTATATTCACAAATTCAATGTTCAATCAAACCCCATGAGGCAGGCATTTACTAACCCTATTTTACAGATGAAACAACAAAGGCTCAGAGAGAAGAAGCATTATGTCCAGGGTCAATTCCTATATGTTCAGTATATAGAGAAAGAAAGATGTAAGCTATGGGATCTGATATAACTATCAATATTGTTAACTACTTCCTTTACACATCTCCAAAGGAATTTTAGAAGGGAAGAGAGGGGAAGGATCAAAGGAAAAGCATACCAAAAAATGAGACAAAGGGAAAAAAATCCAAAAATGTTAAAAACAGTCTTGATTCACATCACCTGTATCCTTTTGGATGCCTTTGGGTTGGCTTCTGAATTTAAGTCCTTGACTTTTTGTAAAAGTCTCTATTAAATAAAGCCATGTAGAATCGACTTCTCAATTGGCTGTGAGCATGGTCCTTTAGTTCATTCAACTCCTCTGCATAATACCCAGCAACGTTTTAAAAAAATGTACTTGTTTTATTCTGGTAAAAATCCTGCGTCTCTTGAGGTTCTGAGCTGTTTCCTTTTTTTTAGTAATTAGAGTTATGTAACTGCCCTTGCTTTGGTTGCTGAGAAACTTAGAACCAAACTTTATGCTCTGTCCCAGTCACGGTAATGACCCTAATCAATAAATATTAGATTCTGGGAATGAAAATAAGCTTCCATCCCTTTGCCGTCACCCTGTGTGTAAACCAGTGCCATCATTCTGAGGTCAGTATCAAAGTAAGTGAAAGTATTTCATAGCTAACACTAATATAAGCATATCTATGTATACATCTATATATATGTATTTGGAGATTCACGATGATATTGAGTGAACAATGTTATAACTTAATATTGTGATACTTAGGTTCTTATCTGAATGTGTTCATTATACCATGATTAGTTATCCCATTTAGGAGCCATGGAGGCTCTGTTATATAAGCATTGGAACTGTTAACTACAAGGTCAGTAGTTCAAACCCACCAGCTTCTCTGCACAATAAAGATGAGGCTATCTGCTCCCTAAAGGGTTTATAACCTCCCAAACCCTACGTTGGGCCACTATGAATCAGAGTCCACTTAATTGCAGTGGTGGATTTATCCCACTTAATTCCTACTTTCAACTTTGAGAAAAAAATGTATATTCCCTCCAACACATAGTTATAAATGACCATTATAAGACAATTTGAAAATGCAGTGAAGTACAAAGAGAGGAGAATAAAAAATCCTAGGCCTACTAATCAGAGAAAACCATTTTCACATTTAGACATATTTCTTTTTGTCACTTTTCTATGCATAAGTTTAATTTTTTCATAGTTAGGATCATGATAGTATATTCAACTCTCATTTCTTAAGTTACTCTAGTTATATCTTCATGTTATAGACATGGCATTAGAATTTAAAATAGCTTCACATTAATTAAAGAACAAATTCTTGATAATTATTTAAATTTTGTTCTCGGCTGTTGGGCTTTCTTTTGTCTTTCGTGTTATATATCACATTGCAGCGTACACCCTGGTACAGGTTATCCCGTTTCTTCTCTCTAAATTATTGAGGTCAGTCAGGTTAGCAAAGATCTACTTATCAACTAAAGTTAGGTGGTCTACTGTAGCGGACACCGCATAAACTTTGGTCCCAGACAGACCAGAATCAGAACTTGGTTTTTACTTCTCCCATGCCTTCTTGTTTGCACACATTGATCTCACAGGTCCTTTGGATTTTCTTTTTTCATATGACGATACTGACATTTGCGGCAGAGGGTCGTTATAAGAACGGCATTGAAAATACATACACAAAACGATTCAGTCGTATTGTAAGACTTTCATGTCTCTTGCCTAATGATTTTCCACTGACTACTCCGAGTTTGAAGGAACCCTGGTGGCGCAGTGGTTAAGTGCTCCCCTGCGAACCAGAAGGCCAGCAGTTTGAATCGACCAGCAGTTCTGTGGGGGAAAGATGTGGTCGTGTACTTCCACAATGATTTACCCTCTAGGAAATTGAATTTACCCTCTTGGAAATTGATCCTGTTCCACTCTGTCCTACAGGATCACAATGAGTTAGAAATGACTTGCTCTGGTAGTGAGTGTGGTTTGGTTTCCTGCAGGTTGTATTTCTAGAGGAGGTCTAAAATGTTCCATTTCACAATCTCCCCCATATTTTGCTACTTTTCAAGTTCCACTTGAAACTGCTAATGAATATTTTCCCATAGATTGGTCAGTGGGCAATCTATTTCCATGGGAACTTGTTCTTTTTCATTTGTTGATCGGAATCACTTTCTGCTTTACATGAATTTCTTCTTCTTCAAAGTATTTCTATTCCTGGCTAACTTTTTTTTAGTTTTTAAATGTTTCATATTTCTTTTTTTTTTAATTTTATTGGCAAATATTTCACATATCACATGATTCAATAGTTCAATCATATTATAAGTGCTAGTTGTATAATCTCTCTAATCAATTGTAGAACATTTACTTCTTTCTTATACTCATTGTCATCAGCTCCTCACCTCCCCCTAACCCACTGTGTCACCACACAAGAGACTGTCCATGCAATCACTGTCTCGATAGCTCTCCCCATCCTGGATCTCACAAACAGAAACGCATTCCTTAATACAAGCCTTTGTCTTCCTTCTTGCCTCTCATAAAGTATCCAGAAAAAAAATGATTACTCAAAGAACTGCTCTCTGCTGCACATGAATTAGCTCATGTCTAATCCTAGCTCTGGCCACTTACAGCTGAACTGCTGGGTTCCAGATAGGATCTAATAAATCCTTGACCATTTAGGTTCAATATTGTGGCTTTAGTAAGTGTAATTATCTAGGTGCAGAAAGTTATTTTAAATACTCTGTGAAGATGGTTCATTGTCTATGTTAATTTATTTGCTAATTAGGAATACTTATTGAGAATATACAATTGAGCAGAACTTATGCTACATTCTAGGAGAGGAGGTCCATGACCCTACAATATTCTGTGGAGAGAAGGAGGTGGGGGTCTGTTACTTGAGTAAAACTTGAGTAGAAAAGCATCTGTGTTTTTCAATACTAAGGACCTACCAATTTCCTCCAATATGTATATAAAGCAACAAATACTATCAGTGTTAGCAGTATTTGTAATTTTGTGATCAAGATAAATTGCATATAATTTCTTGTTAAATGGAAGTTATTGTAGATATCTAGATGTGCTATACATGCTAGTTTTTAAAATTGTGTTAATGATTAGATTTAGTCTTATAGTTTTTAGTATAGCAATTAGCAAGTGCATGCATTACTATATAAATTTGCTTTCTAATTACACAATTACTTCCTATGTAAATATGTTAAAACTTATATAACTATTTTTATTTGTAATCTTATGAATTTTATTTATGCATTTAATAGCTAAATCCTAGTTTCTATAGGTCTCATCAATATGCTAAAGTCAAGGCACAGAAATGGTTAAGAATCCCTGATCATGTACATAAAAATGCATTAAAACAAGGTTATCAAACATGTAAATTTTTTGAATTACATATCTATTGGAGGATTCTACTGGGGAATTGTACTCTTTTAATGCAACTGTAGAACTATAAATTTGTATATATTAAATATTAACTATATAAATACTAAACCCTTACTTTGTGTGAGATACTGAACCTCATTTAATTATTTCGAACATCCAACAAATTGGATAAAATTAATTCCTTCATTTAACAGGTATAAACTTAGACAGAGAAACTGAGTAGTTTCCTTTAACTGCTCAAAGGCCCATGATCTTGAATACTACAAAATCTGCTTCCATTAAAACATGAGTCATTTGACACAATTAGTTTAAATTAAAAACAAAAGAACAATAATAAACATCATAATCTCTTTCCTTTTACCATAGGTGTTTAAAGTATTGGTCGAAGAGTGACATGCACCATCTTTTTCTAAAATAGTGAGAAGCTTCTATGCAGATTATTCTTTATTTTCCCCTCCATTCTTTTCTTTCTCATTTGTGCTTTCTGGTCCAGGAGTCTTAATTTAAGAACTGCATCATTTCTGCTCTATTTTCCCCAACTTCCAATTAGAGTCTGTTAATGGAAGGCAATGGGAAGAGACTAGAATAAGGTAGGGAAGAAGGAGACGTCTTTTGTCCTGCTCTGCTCCCTTGTTTGGGGCTTTGGCTAGGTCCCCTTTTGATGCTCACTTAGCTTACCCAGTGGTCCTCCTTCTCTTGCTACAGCTCTGGGTGAGTTCCAATGACTCCATTTGCTCCTCTGCCCCCTGCTGAGTGGGTAATAACTCACCATTGTAACTAGTCTCCTGGTGCTCCAGCAACTCAATGATAACCTTGATCTTTCCTCTCCAGTCAGTAATGCCTCCTGTTAGCTGCAATTAACCTTTTGGTTTGGCAAGCTGATGTTTATCAGTGTCTATAGGAGCCAGTGGAATCCGTTGGAATAGTCAGTGGTTGCCCATCTCTGCCATCAAGTCAACACTAACTCATAGTAACTCGGTAGGACAGTGTAGAACTGCCCTTTTGAGTTTCTTAGACTGTACCACTTTATAGGAGTAGAAAGCTCCCAATTCTCTCAGGGAGCTGGCTGGTGTTTTTAACTGCAGACCTTTGGATTGAAGCCCAGTGTATAACCACTATGCCACCAGGCTCCCATACTTACCCATAATTCACAAAAACACTAACTCTATTTTGTTAATAATATTTATTCTCCTCAGCATTAGGCTATTCATAATTGATCAAAGTTTGCTTTGATAGACAAGAAGTTGAGACAAGAAGAGGGCTGACAAAACTTGTTTTACTTTTGCATGTATCTCATTCTACCAAATGAACAAAAAACCAAACCTGTTGTCATTGGGTCAGTTATGTCCCAGAGTGAACCTGTGTGTGTCACAGTATACCAATGCTCCCTCAGGTTTTCAATTATTGATTTTTCAAAAGCAGATCACTGGATCTTTCTTCCCAGGTGCCTCTGGGTAGACTTGAACCTCTGTCCTATCAATTAGCAACAATTGTGTTCACCGTTTGCACCAAGCAATGTAAATTTACACAATTTCTAGAATGTCAATGAGAATCTACTTCTTTACTGTGGCAATGGTGATAATGATTCCTTCAGAATGTTAATGTGGGGAACAAATGAGGAAATACAACAAAATGAAAAAACATAACTATATTTTATAACATAGATTAAAATAAGATTTATTAAACTTGACTAATTGCACATATAATAAATTTGTTTATTATATCAGTTTGCATATGAAAGTTATAAAAGATTAACATTTTATAAATAATATTTAATTGTCTATGTCGTGCATCCCAAAAGGTTCAGAGTATATTCTGCAATGATGTATTTCCTGTGTCTACAAGAGAGTCTGCGACATATTGTTTGTTATTAGGTGCTATCGAATCAGTTATGACCCATGGCGGGTGTAAAGAGGAAGCTGAGGTACAGGGAGGAAGACAGACATAACTGACAGAAAAAGAGGGAGCAGAAACAGAAATAGCTTTATTAGGGGGTGGGGGAGCTCCCGGACGAGGTTCCATGACCTAGGCCAACAGGTCAGGGAAGTCGTGCTCAGCGGCTGGGGATGAGGGCTTTTAAAGCGGTGGTGAGGAATGTATAGCAATTATGGCAATTAGCATACGGGGTCTGGAAACTGGGAGAATTGCTTGTCAACTCCTTGAGGCTTTCTTTGAACCCAGAACATCTGGTTTCACTGGTTATCTTATCTGGCGCCGTCTGCTGCTGACCTTTGAGATGTGCAGGGAAGCAAGTGCAGGGCCCTGACCTGCTTCAGCTTAGTCCAAACAGGGCTGCCTAATTTGGACCCGCCCAAACATTCCAAACTTCTTAATAGTAGTAATGAGGTGATTGGGGTGAGGTTTTTTGTCTTCACTACTTCCTGCTGAGATAGGACAAAGAAGGGGGGATTAAGAGTTGGAAGGTTTGGGGGCCAGGCCCTTGGCAGAGGAATGTAAGGGTGAAGAAGCTGATCCAAAGTCAGGTTGGAGATATCTTTCATCTGTTCCTGCAAGAATCTAAACACACAAAGAACTAAAAGCAAAAGCACACAATGAGGGGCATAACCCAGGCCATGACAGGATTTTGAAACCATGAGAAGCTGGTGGTGTTCCACTGACATTTCCTGATTTTATTGACCATGGTGCAGAGTGCCTTAACATTTTGTTTAACTATACCCGGTTCATTAATATAATAACAACAGTATTTAGAAACATACATGTTCCTCTTTTATCTGCTGTTGAGAAGTCAAGAGCTTGGCGATTTTGTAGGGTGACTCCTGCTAAAGATGTTAGCTACCTTTGGAGGGAGACAAGAGAGTTATCAGTTTGATGTTCTTTGCAATGGATGATGGCTACTTTTGCTGGCAGCTGAAGAGCCTGGAAGAGATTAACTATTAATTTACCATTTACTATGGGGGACCCCTCGGTAGTCAGAAAATCCCCGCTTCTTCCAGATTGTGGCATGACAGTGAGCTATAAGGAGCGCATAATTAGAATCAGAATATATATTAGTCATCTCTTCCTTTAGCTAGATGGAGAGCTCAAGTGAGAGCAAGTTTTGCTTTTTGAGAAGTAGTTTTATTGGGAGGCATGCAGCTTTCCAGACTTGGTCAAGTGAGAGGACAGCATATGCAGCCTGCCATTGCCCCCTGGGCATCTACGACAGAACTGCCACCAACAAAGTTAGATCTGGGTTAGGAAATGGTTGATCAGAGAGTCTGGGTCGGGCAGTGTTAGTTCCTCAACTGCCTGGGGGCAGGAGTGACCGCTAAGTGCCAGCGAGTCTAGGAGCTGAGGCAAGAGGGTTGCTGGGTTTAAAAGAGGAAGCCAGGCACAGAGATGTTAGTTTTCTATAAACATGAGATAGATTTCCTGCAATCAGCTTGGAGACAGCAAAGACAGGACTCCATGTAAGAGGAGGTCCTGCAGCCTGTGGGCGGATAAAGTCTGGATAGGCTTTCCCTACATTAACTTTAGGGATTTTTTGGTGAGGGTAGTGGCTGCCACCAAGGCCCGGAGGCAGGGTTGTCAATCTCTGACTGTCATATCTAGTTGCTTAGACAGACAAGCTATAGGGAATAGAGCCGGCCCCAGGGGCTGAAACAGGACTCTGAGTGCTATACTGTACCTTGTTTTTTGCCTGTGTAGAGTAAAATAAAGTTTGGGCAGGGTTTGGTAGACACAGGGGTGGGGGTGGACGTGTCAGAGTTTGTTAAAGGCAGCTTTGACTAACTGGGGAAAGTTTAGGGGGCCAACAGGAGTGGACTTGTTTTTCTGTCACTTTCCCATGAGCTATCAGGGGAACTATCAGCCTGATGTTCTTTACATTTTTTACACTATAATCTTTCTTACCATGAACACATTCACTTCTTGTTTATTAACTTCTCGGCAAACAACTTTCCATAACTTTTAAACTTCTTCACATTCTGGCACAGCCAGACATTCTATAATAGGTCATCCAACTCTTTTCCTATTATTTGTAACTTACTCTGACTTCCTGAAACTTACTGTTTCCATCTAGACTTAAACATTCACTGAAATGAAAATTGTATTCACTAAGTGTCAGCAAAGGGTTAAAGGTCTGTTGGGAGTCGCTTCTGCTGCATTGCATAAAGGCTGCTGCAACCACTCTTGGGGAATTTAATGGTTTAGTTATAAGGGAAAAATTGGGGACTTAATGTATAGTATTTGTTTACTCAAAGTCAGTGGTCAGAGATTCTTTATAACTTAGTGTTTAGTTAGAGTTAAACTCTGAGTGGTGGGGGTGGGGCACAGGCTTAAACAGACAGCAGCGGGATGGAGAAAAGCGATAAGTGTGTCTTGTAGGGAGAGAGAAGTTAAGGGAGTTGGGCTATGTCTGCTTTAGGATGTTTTAGGAGGGGCTGCAAGTAAAGGCAAATTAATGCTGATAAGCTGGGTTAGGGGGCGTGGTGAAAAAGGTGTAGTGGAAGGGGGAATGTGGGACAAAAGAGTATAGGGGTCGGGAACTACCCGGTGTATTGGGATAATAGCTTCATCAAGGAGGCACAGGTCCTGGACCAAGCAATAAGTACCATTTGGTTTTCTACAGGCAAGATTGGAGTGTTGCAGAGAGAGTGGGTAGGAGTAATGAGGTTGTTAGAAAGGAGGCATTGTATGATGGGTTAACATCGGGAAGCAATGAGGTCTGTAGGGCCAGTTCTTCCAGGTTGGGTGAAAGAAGGGGAAGAACGGAGGTGCTGTCCGACCAAAAGTAAGGTGTAAGGAGGTACCTAACTAATTTAAAATGTCTTTTCCCAACAGAGGGACCAGGCACAAAAGGAATATAAGTAAGGAGTGAGTAGAGGGCTAGTATACCTGGGGCAGGTAGGCTTGCCATCAATATTCATGACTGAGATTGAGGAAGGACAGCTTTGCCCTGAAAATGAGGGCAGGTCAGAAAAGATAGCTTCTGTGTAAGAAGGAAATTTGCTCACCCAATACCTTCATCAATACCCCAGGCTTGGCGAGGGTGATGGGGCTTCAGTCGGGGTCTTCTCTGACTTTGGCCAATCCCAGCAGGGCCAACGGTGGGTCAGAATTGGAAGGACAGTCCCCCCACGTGGAGACGCAAAGGGCCTGTCGCTTTTCCAAGGACAGTCGGACTTCCAGTGCCTGCTTTGACCGCACGCCAGCAGGGTTTGGTTGGAGCTTTAGGCCTGGAGCACTTCTGTGACCAGTGCCCTTCTTCTCCACACTTGAAGCAGGCACCAGGTGGTGGTCATCGCTCCCATACACCCTTGCCCCACGCTACCCGTCTGGGACCTTGGGGGATTGCCAGCCTCAGGGCTGCTACTAAGGCTTGGGTTTGAAAATTTACCTTCAGAGTGCAACCAACCCTTACACTAGCAGGTCAAGTTCTAACAACAGGGAGAGGCAAAAGAAATGATCAAGATTAAGGCTGAGGGTTGTAACTTGCATGACTGTGTCTACAGCAGCACTCAACTAATATGAAAAGAAATCTCAGAGAGTAGATGTCATAATGTAGATTAAGCCATTTGATAGCAAGGCCCAATAAGATAGGCAACCAGAGTTGTTTAAGCAAATTTCTGAAATCCGGGTCTAGAACTTCAGAGAAAATCAGAACAGCAGCACTATGGACTTGTATTTTCTGAATGTCACATAAGTCACCTTTGAAAGATCTGAGTTTGTCGAACAGAAAGGCTATATTATGTTAAGCACTAAAACTTAAGAAAAAAATCATCATTTGGATGATAATCTTTCTAAAATTTTATTGCACATTTTTTCCTACTACCTTAAATGATGCATCTGGAGCTGAATTTATTTTTTTCTTGATGGCTCAGGGTCATCATTATAATCATCTGTTATGATAGCATGCTATCATTTAAGGATGCAGTTGGAATAATTCAGATTCATTAGAGCTGCTTCTCTTTATTAAAATATAAAACTTCCAATCATTGTTGTGCTATTTGATCCTTAAGTTTTATTTTCATCATTTCTAAGATTTCTCATATGCTGTCAGCTGTCACTTCCTGTAGCTATCAATATGTCATTCTGAAGTGATAGATCGTATCCTTTCAGTCATTTACTCCCCAATAACACGACTTGGGAAACTAGACACAACATTCTATAGCTTTATGCAGCGTATTATGCAGGCAATTTCCGAGGAAGACCCAGACTGTCCCTCTACATAAGAAGGTGACTACAGATGCTGTAAAGATATAATTTTCTTGTGACTCTTTCTTTAACTCTTCAAAGGACTCTGGGATTTATTTAAATTTTTAGTTCTTAGGTGAGTTTACAAAGCTAGGGTGAACAGAATTTGAGTTCTAGGGAAGTAAAATGAGATAAAAAAAAAGACCCTGTTGAACCATGGATCAGGATAGTTTAAAGGATATTTTTAAATTCTCGGAAATACAGTCATCTGTGATCATCACCGATCATTGAGGGTAGCATTTTCAGAGTAGGAAAACATACCTACATGTATTCCAAAATATAAAAAGTCTTGCTTAGCAAGTCTTGCTTAAGCAAACTTAAGATGGTTCAAGGTCAGTAATTTAAATCGGAGCACTAAATTAGTCCTTCAGAACGGCTAGATGGAACCCAGTCATTTGAACATGTCGGTATCTATAGGGTATACCCTACTTTTTAAGTCCCTATGCCCTTGCATTGTTTTCCAGTCCAATTTATTGGCACATTATCAGTGTTCCCCTCTGCTAACACCCTGGTGCTTTTTTCCGTCTCTTTGTCTAGTTGAAGTCATCCTTCACTACTTGTCACTCTTTGTCACCACAAATGCTGCTTGGGAGCTCTTTCTCACTCCCACATGCATATGTGTTAACAACTTCTTGGTCGTATCTACTGGGCTCGTCATCACTGCGGAATAGCGTTTGGGGTTTATTTTCTCGATACCCATTTGATGGCTTGTCACTTCAGCTCAAGCTATGACTCCCTGTCAATCACATTGTCAATTTCTTATGGCACAGTCAGCACGTGGTGGCATTCCTCCAGTTATGTCTCACCAACAGCTATTTCCTCTTCTCCATGACCTTTGGTTTTCTGAGAGGAATGTCTTGCCCTTTTTCTACTTCACGTGGCCAGGGGTCTGTTTCCTATTTGTATTCCAGCAAGGGAAAAGGTAGCAAGAAACACGTGTATGAAGTGGCTCCCTTTTCTTCATTGTTTTGTAACTTTTCCTACCTACACACCCAAACCAAATGCACTGCCACTGAGTCAATCCTGACACACTGGGACCCTGTAGGACAGGATATAACTGCCCCAGCTTGGTTTTCAAGACTGCAACTCTTTATGGGAGTGGAAAGCCTCTTCTCCTCCTATGGAGCAGCTGGTAGTTTGGGACTACTGATCTTGTGGTGATTAGCCCACTGCTTAACCTCTGCACCACCAGGCATACAGACCTAAATACCATGATCCAACTCATTGGACATAAATGGACACATTAATCTAAAGAAAATTAATTTTGTTGACTTTTCACATAACAAGAAAAGCTCTAACCTTCTGTTTGAAAATGTAGGAAGATTTTCTGTATGGGCTCAAGAAACAACTTTCTGAGACTGTGGTTCTCAAATCTGAGCACATATCGATATACTTGGAGAGGCTTATTAAAACTAGTGATGTCTTGAGTTTCTGTCCTTAGGGGGTTTGGAATCAGTATAGTTGGGATCGAATGTAGCTGCCTCTTTTTGATAATCTTTCTAGGTACTTCTTATGATTGGATGGGTGTAGAAGGCAGTGATCTAAGGGACTGAGTAATGAAAGAGAAATTTCAATAATTGGAGCATATCCTTCTTGGAAAAAGAGGCCATCTAATAAAATTTTGACTCCCTTGCCTCCAATTTCACTGATTTTAAGGTTGGATAAGCCAACCAGGAAAACCTCTGCCCTCAACTGCATTCTTGTGAAGCGGAGGAGATGGGAACCTTGGGAGAGAGTGCACGCAATGCACTTTTAGGGGCCTTCTCAGCCCAGGGAGGGAAATCTGGGGTATCGTTAGGTACTTTAGGATATCAGATTTCATTCACGATACATTCCATTGAGTGACAGAGTACTTATAAGGAGCCAGTTTGTGTGGGTTCAGGCAAAAATGAGACATGCTGCTATGACCAGAGCTTCTGAAAGGATCTAAGGCTCGGGAAGTAATGAAAGCAAGCTTTAAAAGGGAATTCTGAAAATACGACCTCAAGCAGTGATATAGAAGCCAGCATACTTCTAAATTGCAAGGGTAAAGGATGGAAGAAGGGACACATAAAGTCATCTCCAGACAAAGAGTATGATGCTATAGAGACAGGGCCAGAAAGCCTGACTAGTCCAATGTAAGCAGGCAAGCAGTGTGGCTCCCAGTTACCTTCACCATAGAAACCAGGTGCCATCATGCTGTTTTCTACTCATGGCAACTCCATGTGTGTCAGAGTAGAACTGTGCTCATGGGGTTTTCTGTGGCCGATCTGCCACAAATAGGTGGCCAGGCTTTTCTTCTGGATGGGCTCTTACCTCCAAGAGTTCCATAAGCAACCAATCACGTTAACCAGGGACAGCAGCTGGGAACTTGCAGTATCTCCCTCAGGCCATCCTTCAACACCGCAGTATTGAAGCTCGACTTTTTTCTTCAGTTTTCCAGCCTGAGAAACGCTGACGGTGTTCTTCTCCGCTGGTTTTCTAACATCGGCTCTTGGCCGATTCCTTACGTGTCATCCTTCACTCCCTTTGAAATCAACTGGTTTTATTTTTTTCCAAGTTTATCATTTATTTATTTCAGTTTAGCCATTCTATTTTCAAGAGCAAATGGAATCTCTTTTAGCCTCCATTTTGATCTTGTCTTCCTGTCCTGTATCTTTAATGATCTTTTCCTTTCTTCATGCACGATGTCCTTGGTGTTATCTCTCCATGTGTTTCCCCCTAGAGAATATCTATATATCACCTTCCAGATGAAATAGTTTTGAACACATGATTATACTCTTTTGCTTTGTAGGTAGGCGATCTAAATGTCTTTGAAAGGCTGTGTAATCTCAGGAAAATGCTGCATTGGGAAAAGCAATGTTGACTTTGCTCATAGAGAAAACTAAGGGTACCATTTGCCCAGGAGACGGATTGACACAGTGGCTGCAACAACAGACTCTGACACAGCAATGACTGCGATGATGCAGAATGGCTCTTCAGTGTTGTGTTCTGTTGAATGTAGGGTCACTGTGAATTGCAGTGATGATGCAGAATGGCTCTTCAGTGTTGTGTTCTGTTGAATGTAGGGTCACTGTGAATTGGAAACGACTTGTTGATATATAACAACAACAACAAGGGTACTGAGCTATCATCTCATCATGCCCCAAATCAAGATCTATTCTTATACTTTTGTTTTCCAAGTAAAGTTGTATAACCTTCCCTATGGCTTGAGCGATTGGAGTTAACAACTTGTTGTCTAGTTTCAGGGTTCAAGGTTGAATTTCTTTTGTGACCAACTTACAGCATCCTCTACCACGTCCAGACATGGTCATAGCTTAGACTTTTGCAACATTAATGAACGTCACTAAAAACTCACTGAATCTAGCTTCTTAAGTTGATTTTTTGGATCTAAATGGATCTCATACTAGGTTCCAGAAGGAGGTTAGCTTGACTTCTAAATCATCGGTTTGCTGCGTATAGTGTATTGGACAAGCTCAAAGGATTTGGTAATGACGTAATCAATCGTCCCTACAAGTCTTTGAGGTAGGCGGTGAACATCAGTGAGGAAATTTTGCCAGTAGGGAACTAAAGCACAAGGAAACCATATACTGTTGCTCTTTATTTCAGCGTTACAGGCAATTAAAAGAAAAGTCCCGTTTTCTTTCCCACATGCCATCTCCAGTTTGGTGAAGAATTTTTTCCTTCCAGGAAATGATAGGATTAATAATGAGAAAATGTTTAATGATAATAACGCTGATACAGAACTCCTAGACTTGAACTTGAAAAGAGGAATAGACTATCGTCTAGGGAATCTTTCTATAAGAACATCTAACTATATATGTAACCCATTCCTAAAACACCAGAATTGACTGGCATGCTAAATCTTGGCATCCTGATCTCTTTGTAAGGGCAAGCCAGAGTCCAGGCAGATTGGTAACAAATAGGCCACCAGTGGCCGTTTTATTTGAAAAGAGAAATGAGAGATGTGATTCACAACAGACAGAGCATTCCAGGCAACTTTGGAGGGACTAACTGGGGAGAAGAGTACATTTGAAAGAGATCATGGATTTCTGGGCAAAGAGCAACGGAAGAATGTATAAGGAATGACTTTTCCCCCCAAAGATGGGAGATCTGAACTCGGTGAAAAGTTGCCAAAGGAGTGAGGTTGAAGAACAAAGCCGTAGTAAGAATTGGTGAGGGTTAAAGTCTTTCATATTTTACTATTTTCTTGCTTGCATGAGTCAGTTTCAAGTGTGTAAAAAAAAAAATTGTGGCAGGAACTCCTATCAACTGTTGTCTACTTTAGGTAGTCTGAAAATTATTCATAATCCTCTATGTGGAAGCAAAAGGACCTTATTGTTGACAGGTGTCTTGGAGTCAATTCTGACCCCTAGCAACCTTGTGTACAACAGAGTGAGATTCTGCACAGACCCAACCTCACAATTGTTAGGTTTGAGCCCATTTTGAGCCTCTGTGTCAATCCACCTCCTTGATTGTCCTCTTTTTAACTGGCCTTTGACTTTGCCAAGGGTGATGTCCTTTGCCAGGGGCTAGTCTCTCCTGACAACATACCCAAAGTCTCCCTCTGACCTCTTCGAAGGAGTATTTGGGCTTTTCTTCTTCCAAGACAGATTTCTTTGTTCTTCTGGCAGTCCACAATACGTTCAATATTCTTTGCCAGCGTCATAATTCAAATGCATCGATTCTTCTTCCACTCTCCTTATTCAGTGTCCACATCTCACTTGCCTATGAGCTTTTTGAAAATACCATGCCTTGGGTCAGGCACACCTTCGTCCTCCAATTGACATCCTTGCTCTTCAACACTTTTAAATTGCCTTGTGCAGCTGATTTACCCAATGTAATATGCCCTTTGAGGTCTTGACAGCTGGCTCCAAGAGCCTGAATTATGGACACAGGATAAATGAAATCTTTGACAACTTTAACTTTTCCTTTTTATACCATGATGTTGTCTATTGGCCACAAAAATTCTCATTATATTGTTGTATACAAGAGCTGTGAGAGGAGAGAGGAGAAATCAGTTTCATGTAGCACAGAATGCCCTTCTTTATAGGCTGGCCCTTCCTTTATAGCAGCGGTTCTCAACATGTGGGTTGCGACCCCTTTAGGTGTCGAACGACCCTTTCAAAGGGGTTGCCCAATTCATAAAAGTAGCAAAATTACAGTTATGAAATAGCAACAAAAACAATTTTGTGGTTGGGGGTCACCACAACATGAGGAACTGTATTAAAGGGTCG
>NW_022111369.1:98549030-98561024 GCF_000313985.2 Echinops telfairi | reverse complement strand
CCCACCCCCACCCCACGGCCCCCAGCCGGGAGTTTAATTCTGGTTAAGCTTTCTTTGAGGATAATCAAAATATAGGACTGGTTTATCTTCCTAAGTCTTTACTTTTAGACTTTGAGGGGAGACAATGGAAGTTGTACCATCACTTTTCCATGAAGCATGGAAATAGCTGACACTAAAATTGGCACACTTGGGCACTCAGAGAGGGTTTTTAGAAGATCAAATGGGGCTTTCTGATTCTTATATGTCCCACCTCCTTCAAACCACCTTTAGTATTCCTGCAGTAAGCTTTCAGCTTTGAGTTCTTAATGTTGTCTTATGATACATCAAGAACATAAAAATTATAAACAGTTGTCCAAGCTAATGACTCCAAAGCTCCTTCAGCTCTCAGGGACTGAAATGCCAGACTTTTCAGGCTGAAATGACTGGGCTTCAAAGTTTCCATTTAAAAATTCTAATGAAGTGATAGTCATCAAAGTAAGTTTATATTTTAAAAATGATTTTAATGATCATCACTGCAGTATAGGGTACACTGCTTTCTAAAACCACGAAACCATGACTGCAGATGGCATTTCCAAGATAGTCTCTTCTAACATAAAAACGTTTATAAAGTTATTAGGCAGCTTCTTTGGGAACTGTGTAATTTTACATCAAAGCATGTTGTAATGGTTTAAGGGATATGGCACTCTCGGCTTAAGTTTGGAACATCAGCTCTATCCCTCTCTGTCCTTTCTGCAGTTGGCTAGTTTTGCAAGTCGTCCAATTCATTTATACTGTCTTGCTTGCAGAAAGGGAGAAGAACTTGGAACAGTTACTGATAAAGATCAAAGACTGTAGCCTTCCATTTGGACTGCACCACTGCATGAAGAAAGGAAAAACCCTCAAGACTAGACCAATAAGCAACCTCATGGTAAAAGGAGAAATACTGAGATTGTTGAGGATTTTGAAATACTTAGGTCCAAAATGAACACCTGTAGAAACAGCAGCAAAAAGACACCCATTCTGTGGCAACAGAGCTCTTTTAAAGCATAATAAAGATGTCCCTTTGAGGGCTAACGAGTACCTGAGTGGAACCATAGTATTTCCAATCGCTGGATGACCGATGCCTTCCAGTCACAGTGTGGACAAACATTACTGAATACACTATGGATTCGCAAAAGAACAAGGAAATCTGCCTTGGGAGAAGTATAGCCAGATAGAGACTCCCTAGACACAAGGATGGTCAGACTGTTTCAGGCCTCATGCTGTGGATAAAGTTTCAGGAGAGATGAGTCCCTGGGGAAGACAATCAGTTTGGTAACACAGAGGGTCAGTGGAAAAGAGAAAGACTTTCAAGAAATGGAGCATCACGTTGGCTGCAAGGGGGCTGACGCACAGCCAAGAAGGCCAGGAGGGCTCGGGGCCAGGCAGTGTTTTCCCCTGCTTTACGTGGGATGAATAAATTGGATCTGACTCCGGAGTACCCACGGGGAGCGAAACAGGGCGTTCCACTCCTGTGACCAGTCACACTCCTCTAGGGTCGCGATGAGTCCACATTGACTGATGGCAGTGGATTTTTTTTTATAATTTAGTCAAAAGTACCTAATAGCCACCCCTCTGGGTAGCAGTTACATGAAACAGAAAACCTGTTCAACCTTCCTGATTTCCTCCCTCCTTTCAGAGGACCGCAGTTTAGGAATTTTTGCCAATTAATACTTTTGGAATTCAAGAAAGGGTCTTCAAATCATTTGAAATGAAGGTTTCCAGAGATGAGTTTCCCTTTCAAATAATTCATAGACATTTCGTTTCGTTCATTGTAATCGGCACAATGTAACACCACTTCTCCCTTTTCTTCCCGCTGTCTCCTAACTGTTCTGAAACTTTGTCCTTGGATAAATGATCGTCTGGTTGATGATTCTAAAGTGTTCACAGCTACCTAGAATTATTATTTCCCATTATAGATTTGTCTATTGTTTGGTTGAAAATGAAGAGACATTAGGGGAGTTCCTTTCCAGACCTGAAGGGTTCCTAAATCTCTAATCAACCCGTTAGCCTGGTATTTTTTATGATTTTGAGTTCTTCTCCACATTTTTTATACCAGAATCTTTCACTGTGATCCTTTTTAGAGCCAATCTGTATAACTAGGCACCATCTAATTCTTATGATCTCAGTGTCATAAATATTGATGTTCCTGTTCATTAGTACATTAAGCTAACTGTTGATTGTCTTGGCTCTCTCCTGTACAAGAAAAGACAAATAATTTTACTATGGATGACTGCTCACAAGCCTTTAAGACCCAGGGCACTATTCACTAAAGCAAGATATATACCACTGTCATTGTGAATGATGCTATGTCAATTTTCCTGGGTGTCCCCTGAGACTGGTGCTGAGCCGCCAAGCCCAGTGACACTTGAGGTGTTGGTATGTCTAAGAAGTTTTCATATCTTTGTCCCCTGTAGGGCTCACCACATTTATGGCTCTATCAGGTAAATATTTATACACATATCGCCTGTCATACTTTTATATGTGCATTGGTAGGTTCCCACTATTTCCCACAACCGCTTTCCTGCCAGTCTATCCACGCAGCTATTTGAGAATCACCTTAATTGCAGGATTGTGGATAGAATAGTATTTACCTTTGTTGCCTTTAATTCTTATACTCTACTTTTTTTTTTTCTTTTCTTTTATTAAAAGAGCATTTTATTGGGGACTCTTACAACTCTTGTTACAATCTATGCATCGCTTGCATCAGGAGAATTTGTACATATGTTGCCTTCATTCTTTTCTAGACATTTACTTTCTATTGAGCTCTTGGTATCATCTCTACTTATTTTTAACTGATGAATAAGGGAGAAGAAACTAATATTAGTTCCTAGTTTCCTTGGGCCGTTGTAACAGATGAACAGAAAAAGAACTAGGATGTATTCTGGTTAAGTAGAACTGTCTCATTGGGGGTGGGGGTGGGAAATAGGATCTTTCACTGCTAAGATGTAATACAGAAAATGTTACAACGTATGTTTTGTTGATGTAGTCACTCACAGATGTAATGTTTCTAACCGCCAAAGAGAAATACATATTGGATTTTTAAAGATATGAATAATAAAAGGCTATAATAAGGAACACGATATTAAAAAGGAAAAATCTGACCTATATTAGAGCCAACTTATAAGAGAGTAGTCATTTGAATGAACTCCATCATAAGTCAAAGACAACTTGTATCAAAATTGAATGTTTTGTAAGAACGGATATTTATTGGCCCACAATTCAAGTGGCTAGGAATCCAAAATCAGGGTGCCACTTAGGCTCATTCCTTCTGAGGTCTCTGAGGTAGACTCCATTCCATGCCTCCGTCTGACCTGCTCTTACCTCAGACATTACTTTTAATCTGTGTCACTCAAATCTCTGCCTCCGTCTTCACATTCCTTCCTCTCTTTCTCTTCTCTTGCAAGGACAACATGCATATTGAGCTTGAAGAATACCACGCTATGGCCTCATGTGTGCTTACTTGGTACCTGTGTAAAGACTGTATTTCCGAACAAGAAAATATGTAGCTGGCAGGCCTTCGAGTCTTTTGGGGAAGGATGTCGTGCAATATTTAACAGCATTCCTCCTTAATTTGGAGTTTTTTCCCCTCTGAAATGTCTGTCGTCTGAATCACGGATAACAGAAGCTCACTGTAGAAAATGCAGCCATCTATAAGGATGCACAGCTTAAAGCCTTTGTCCCCAGACATGTCTAAGGCAGCACACAGCCTGTCACAGGGCTAGGAGGTTTAGGCCATGCAGAGTTATAATACCAAGTAATGAGAGGGGGTAGATCAGACTATCACTGGTAATGCAGTATATCATCAACAGCAATAGGAAACAAGTCACAGACACTTCGTAGAGATGTCGCTCTTGAAAGACTTCTTGGTTCTAAGACAGTAAGTCAAAAAGCATTGTTATTGGGGTTCCAGTTCATTGATGCATGGGTTTGTTCAAGTGAAAAGAGGTTCAACCACCTCTCTGTGATCAGTATGCAAGTTCTTTCAGTAGCGTCCTTGTCTTCTTGTCTTAGACACTGTCATCTGACTTCCAAAATGTCCAATTGAAACAGTAGTGTTTGATATGATCCGCTCGGCCATTGCAGTTCAACTTGGAATGATATATTCATAAAATTATGGAGTCTGTCTTTGGTGATTTTTGAGCATTTTTTTAACTGGAGAGTTTTATTTAAGGACTCGTGGGAGCTTATTATGAATAAATTTTAAGAATGTGGAAAATTACATTGGTGAAAAGCAGAACGGGCAAGTGGTGTCTCGAAATCGTCAAAATTGTGTTCATTCTTTGAGTGTAGCGAGGGCTGTCTTCAAGAATGTCCCTGGAAAACCTTATTATAACCCCCCTGCAGCCCGGATCCTGCTTCTTAGAAGGACATCTGTCCTAAAACTCAAGAAGTAATTAAAGGAATATGATTTGAATACCTGTAGGATACCAAAACTGCCATTTTGACATGGTGTAAATCTGAGAGTGCAGAACGCTCTTGAATAGGGTTAGACAGATGGAAACAACTTCATTCAGAAGTAGATATAGATCGAATTTGGTCATCTCAAGAAACAATTGCTACAAATTTTGATATCTTAGTTTCTATTTCTTTGGCTTGTCGTAATATTTTGTGGCTTACCCTTATAATACATAGTCACATAAGATGACCCACACAAAAACAAAGTCCTTGAAAGCCCATCACTTGTTTACTAATTGTCGCTGTTAGGTGCTGTCAATTCGCCCAACAGAACTGAGCACGGCAGGCTCTTGCGCCCCCCCCCCCAATTGTGATACTTCAGCTCATTGTCATAATCTGTCCATTTTGTCCAACTCTTCCTCTTCTTCAGTGACCCTCTACTTCACAAGCATGATGTCCTTTGCTAGTGATCGTTCTCTCCTAATAAGATGTCAAAAGTTGTGAGACAACTTCTCCTTATCCTCCCTTCTAGGCAAAATTCTGGCTGTATTTCTTCCAAGAGAGATTTGTTGTTGCTCTTGCCAATCATGTTGTTTTTGCCAATCAATCTTCCCCACCAGCCCCAGAATGCAAATGTGTTATTTTTTTTAACCAATCTTCCCTATTCATTGTCTAGATTTCCCATACAGGTGAGACATTTGAAAACACTTTGGACCAGGTACACCTCAGTCCTCCAAGTGTCATTGTTGCTCATTAATATTTAAATAAATGCTGTGAAGGAAATTTGCAAAATGCAATACTTTGATCTATTGCCTGCTGCTCCCATGAGAATTGATTATGGATCCTTGCAAAATGAAGGATTTGACAACCTCAAATCTTAACTCCTTCTCTCATGAGATTGCCTATTGGTCCAGTCGTGAGGAGGTTGGTTTTCTTTACTTTGAGTTGTAACCCACTCTGAAGGCTGCAGCCCTTGATCTTCGGTACCCAGCAAGTCCTTCTGACTTTCAGAGGGGTTGTGCATAAAGAAGATTGTCAATAAACCTTCCTCCAATCCTGATACCACAGTCTTTCTCAGAGAGCCCACCTTCTCAAAGTATTTGCTCAGCATTCGGATTGAATACATTTGGTGAAAGGATCTTTGATGCACACCTCTCCTGTTTACCAAAAGGAAGCTTTGAAATCTGCATTCCTAATTTCATAATGTTTTAGGTAAAAATCTGCATAGAGCTACATATAATAATATTTAGATGACTTTGTTAACTTGAGACCTCATAAAGAAAACGTTTGGTGAGAATAACTGAGCCTAATCTAATTATGTAAACCATATACCCTTTCCCCCCGACATTTATATATATAATGAGCTATACAAGATATGTTCCTGTATTCTGACATCAATTTCTGCTTCCTCTTTACCATATTTTGTGATAAACCTTAAACCATGTAAGCAAGAAAATACTCTCTTTTTTGACCTGGTTTAGTCGGTTCTTTCAGAGCCTCTCAACTTGTCTGTCCCTGGTGTTGTCTGACATGTGGCTTTTTTTCCATGCATTAGTCTCTTAGTACGAATCCCTGATGGCCCAGGACTTAGAATACTGACTCCCAAATCTGCAGCTCTCTGTCTCTTTAACCAGAGCACACACAAGCCTGGTTTTCTGAGAGGCAGTTGCAGGTTTTAAGTAGGAACAAGATGTTCTTTGAGTTTACATGTATAACAATATTTAACAACTCTTTTAGAGTTATTTGTTTTCGAATCCTGGCTAGTTGCTGATAAGTGCTGATTATTTAATTCTGACTCATGGAAACACTATTTTCAGGGAATGAACCACTTTCCCATGCTGTACCATCCTCACAACTGTTGCTATATTTGAGCCCATTTTTGCAGCCACTGTGTCAATCCATCTCCTTTAGTCTTTCAGTGTTTCATTGACCTCCTGCTTACCAAGCATGAGGTCCTTTTCCAAGAACTGGTCTCACCATCTGATAACATGTTCCATGTATGTGAGACAAAGTGTTACCATCTTTGATCTATAGAGTGTTCTTTTTCGAGTACTATTCTATTATTCCTTATGAAATACCATTATGTTCCTACCCTATACTCCTAACAGCATAGAAATATGTTTTTGTTTTGCAAAATTTTGAGTTTAATTTCCATTCCACTGAACAATCATTTTTCTAATGATTCTTTCTTGATTTTTCTTCCTTCTTTATATTTTTCCTTTAATATTTACTGAGCATATAGTACATGACAGGCATCATACTAAGTGCTGGATATACAATGATAAAATAACCATATTCCTTATATCCAACCACTGGGTCACAATCTAGTAAAGGAGACAGTCAAGTGAAAAACAAATAAACAAAATATAAAAGAATTGATGAATACCGAACCAGGGATTTGTACAAACTGCCATAGATTTAGTTAGTTATTTTGTTAAATCGGTGAGCTTTTTATGGAGAAGTTCCATGACACTATCCTGTATCTTGATGGAACAGCATACATATTGTCCGAAGAAAAAGAAATTATGTAGAATAAGAACAAAATTATAGGGATATCTAAGTATGTGATATGCTAGCCATTGCTACTTCCTAGTCCAAGCTATCATCAGTCATAGTTATAACATGTCATAGCACACTGGTGCAGCAGCAATTTCTACACCAGGTTGAAAATCCTTCAAATATCCTGATTGTTTTTGCCTCCAGGGTACCAAAACCCACTCCTTAGCCCACAGAGGACACACAAGCCATCTTCTGAAGGCTGCAGATAGACATTGATGAATCCTATAACATCAGCAGGTCAGTGCGATCCTGTGTGCCAGAGAGTAGATGGATAAATCCATGGGCTCTTACTAGACAAAACTGTTGAAAGCAGATAGAATTTATCCTGAAAAACTGCTGCATTTTGCTTGCTGCTACAAAACTCTTTCGAGCTCTCCATCTCTCAAATGTTGGCAGGTACTTAAGTCTGGAATGCAGAAAGTTGGACCACAACTAAGGGTCTCCATAGTTCATCATAATTATGGTTCTTAAATCGGTTTTAAAAGTTCTCTTTGTTCAAAATAGAATATAACATATCCTCCCACCTCAAGGACACAATTGAATACCTCATTTTTGGTCTTGGAAAAATTCAAGTAGCCATCATTTGGCAAAATGCCTCAGTTCATTACAAACTTTACTATAGCAACCAATACAATTCCATAAATATTTGAAGATCTATGATATGGATAGAAACCATGTGAGGCTCAGGGGAATGGAGAGGAGGTAAAGATGACTAAGGCTAGGTTTCTGCCTGCAAGGAGTTCATAATCCAATGACTAAAATAGATATTCACATAGCAAACCACATTGAACTGTAGAAACTTCTTAAGGGAAATTGAGACCAAATTTTTACTCTTGTCTAGTGAAAATGTACAGACATCAAGATTACACCATTTGAACCAGTAACATTACTAAAAGACCAATATTCATATTCTAACTATTTAGGTTCTATGAATATATCAGCCCCCAAAAGAGAATTTGAACCCTGACCTGATTACTAATTGCATAGCCTTGTAAGAAATTGTTCAATGTCTCATTTTTGTGTCTCTGTCCAAAATGTGCTAAGAATAATGTCAACTTCATCGGTTATTGTCAGGATTAAGTAGAGAAAGGGGAAAAAGCCCTATTCCAACTATCGAGCAAACTACAAGTTTTATTGTCATCATTATTGTTTGATTACCCATCACAGATAAAACCAGTAAGACCTTATTATTAGATAGTATAAACATCTTACTTAGTTAAGAAGTTGAATTCTTTAGAATCACAGGTCCAAACTGAACTAGTAAATTCTCCATGACTTCTCCAATAATAGAAAAGATAATTAATCCTGAATGGCTCAATTCCTGGCTGTTATAAAACCGTAATCTCAAAGCCATATATTTCATTTATAGAATTTCTGTTCTTCTGATATTGGCCATATTGTTTGGAAGGTGCTAATTCAGAAGGTCAAATTACACGCTGCTCCTAGATTGATTGATATTACACAGTATTTTCCAGAGCTCTACAAAATACTTCACAATGATTGTGAAATAAAATAAATTATTTCTAATTTTTAATTGAGATAACCATACTGGTTTCTGCCCCCCTTCTCCTTTTTCTTACTAACCAGGAGCTCTTTCTTTGCTCTCCGTCATGAACATTGAAGACAAAACCCTTTCATAGCTTTATTGAAGAGTTATGATGCTCTGAATTGCACACCTATTACTGCAGCTTGCTTCTCTCCCAAAGCACGCCTGTGGTTTGCTCTGGAGTCTCAATTATCTTCTCTTGTGATAGAACAGAGGTGCAGGCAACATTTCATTGCTCCTTGCCACCTCCCAGACAAATGAAGAACCAGCATAGCAAAAAGGAATATCAAACTCATTAATGGCCTTTGGGGGTCACCAATTGAAATACCACCTAAATCAGCTGGAGGACAAAGAGGGTGAATTATAAGAAGTGAGATGACATGCTGACAAGAAGCCTATCTCCATGAAAACAGATGATTCTGTAGGTTTCTGAACAGATGGGCATTCGTCTTGTTTTTTCCTGAGGCTATTGGCAAGTGGGTCTGGATGAACAGTTTAAAACCAAGGTGAAAAATCATCCTGGTTGAGAAACGCCTCTGTATCAACTTAGCTTGGTCTCCTTGGAAGAGTCGCCAGGTGGAAACCCTAGGCTATCACAGTCTCTGTTCTTTGGGAGGAGCCCTGTAGTGTAATGGGTTCCACGTGGGGCTGCTAAGCACAAGGTCAACAGTTGGAAACCACCAGCTGTTTCTCGGGAGCAAGAGGAGGCTTCCTGCTTCCATAAAAAGTTACAGTCTTGGAAAACCACAGACGTTGTTCTGCTCCGTCCTATGCAGTCACTGTGTGCTGGTGTCCTGTCAACGACAGTGAGTATTTTGGGTTTTGTTTTCTTTCTGTTCTTTGGGACATTGAGCCTGGTCTGAGCCTGGAGGGCTTGTGATCTTAGAAATGGACACCCACCGGTGATTACTTGGTCGGGGATTGGCTTCTCTAGTTTGGAGCTTGCAGACTGAGAGTCGGCGGCGTTGTGTGAACTTCTATGCTGCAGTCCTTACCGTTTGTTTGCCAGTGAATGGTAGCCTTTTCTCCTCGCCACAGTAGGAGACAGAGTTCTAGTTCAAAGAGATCATTTGGTGCCCTCCATGGCTCTACTTAACATCCTCTTTCTTGGCCTCTCAAGCTCTCTGTACCTCTGGGAAGGGCATAACTCAGTATGTCTTGAGAGGACCCCATTCTTGTGTATACATAACATCAGTCATATCCTCCATATTAATTTCCAGAGGAGCAGAACTATGGGACAATTGTTTTGTTTTTTAGAAACATTTAAAAAGCAAAGAAAACCACACTAAAGTTTCAAGCCCACTATTATGCTTCATAGTTGCAGGGTCTTTGTCCCTTGAGACCCATGTGCCATTTTCTATGGAATAAAGACGTGGGCTTAGATAATCTCCAACGCTCCTCTCAAAGCAGAATCTCCACTAGGAAATTCTGAAATTCCAGGGAAGTGAAAATCTTTCTAGACAGTTCTTCCCTTCAACACTTGGTAGAATGACTTATTGTTCTGACAGCTTGATATGCTTTAAGAGTTTAAAAAAGAAGCTACATTAAAATGCCCACTTTAAGTCAAGCGTGGTATAAGTAATTGTGTATCTAATATTTGTAAGGATTCTCATTGACTTTGTATTTTAGAATGATTAGGTGGCACCTTGAAAAGTCATCAAGAGCAAGTATTCTAATGTCTTTGTTTGACAACGATGGAGAACATATAGCTGTATTATTACAGCACGGAGTTAGTGCTTGGTTCATCATTGATCAATGGAAGATTGGACAGAAAAGGAATATCTGTGTGAATTCCATTAATGCATAAACAAAGGACACTACTATCTTTATGTTAATGGAAAATTTTAAAAATCTACCTTTTCTATAAATTATCATTTTTCTTTCTTACCTTGGCCTCTAACAGTCTCTCAATGGTGAACCTCGCCAGGAGAAGTTCATTCATCATCTTGGATTCCTCTTTATCGAAATAGTTGTCTTGGAAAAAGAAAAGCACATGGTTGGTACCTGAAGCTCAGTGAAGTAATATTTGTTGAACAAATACAGGAAAAATAGTGAACCCTTATTAGTCATGAACACTGTTGCAAGAATACATTTGGATAAGACTTGTGATTAGTCCAAGGTCAAAGGGATAAACCCTTTGGATTTAAGAAAAGCACTCTGTTTAAACCTGTGCAACATAATAAAAGAATTGCTAGTCACAGATAAATAATAAATAAAACCTACTGAAAAATGCTCACTGCCACCATATTGATGCAGACTCATAGCGACCCTATAGAAATGCCCCTGTGAGTTTCTGAGACAGGAGTAAAGTCCCATCTTTCTCCCGTGGAGGCTGGTGGTCTCAAAGTGTTGACGTTGCAATTAGCAGCCCAATGAGTAACCCCAACACCACCAGGGCTCCTTAAATACCTATTAAGTATTTGTAATACAGCTAGTGAAAACTGAAATGTGTGGTTAATATAAAATACATACGAGATTTTGTAGACATAGTGCATCAAAGTGTAAAATAGTATACACTTTCCTGAGTACCTACACATACTTTTCTGAGTATGAACACACACATACATATACACACACATACATATGCATATACATATACACATGAATGTATATAGATATGAATGCACACGCACATATATCACACATACATATACACGCATACATATGCATACCCATGTACACATGAATGTGTACATATAAGAATACACACACACACATATATATTGTTCTTAGGTGCTATTGGGGCAGAACCTATCGCACAACAGAATAAAAAACAATATGTTGTCCTCTGCCATCCTCACAGTTTTTATGTTTGAGCTCATTGTTGCAGCCACTGTGTCCATCCATCTCATTGGGGGGTCTTCTTCGTTTTCACCGCCCTTCTCCTTTACCAAGCAGAATGTCCTTCTCTACGGACTGGTCTCTCCTGATACCGCATCCACAGTATATGGGACAGAGTCTTGCCATAGTCACTCCTAAGGAGCATTCTGGCTGTACTTCTAACATAGAGCTTTTTGTTATTTTGGCAGCTCGTGGTACTTTAAATATGCTTACATATCTTATGTATAATATAGTATGCACACTATATATGTAAAGTGTACGTTGTTGTGCTTGTTAGGTGCTGTCCAGTTGGTTCCGATTCATAGCAACTATGTGTACAACAGAATGAAACAGCTCAGTCCTGTATCATCCTCACAATTGTTGTCATGTTTTCAACCCACTGAAACAGCCACATTATAGATCTATATAAATATATATTGCATTATATATATCAATATATAATATCCCAGGATCCCTGGAGGTGTAGTAGATTATAAATTGGGCTGCTAACTGCAAGCTCAGCAGTTAGAAGCCACTAGCTAGTCCACCAGAGAAAGATGAGGCTTTCTACTCTCATAAAGAATTACAGTTCAGAAACCCACAGGGGAAGTTCTGCCCTTTCCTGTAGGGTCACCATGAGTTTACTTGATGGC
>NW_022111369.1:98528317-98541715 GCF_000313985.2 Echinops telfairi | reverse complement strand
GAGAAAAACGGACCGATTAATGGCAAGAAGCAAACAGTAAAGTCACCCCACCTCCCTAGAAAATAGAACAATGGGGTAAATAAATAAACCGGGATTTTACTCCATTTGAAGTTGCTGCATGAAAACAGTACACCATTGGGAAGAGAAGGAACCTTAATTAATACACATGTAGAGAGTTTTTACAAAGTCTCTGATTCTTCAAAAAGCATAGACTACAAAGAGGATCAGATGATCCATCTAAATATAGTTTCCTATTTTAGTAGAATGATATTTAATGTGACTTCGTAGGATCTATTTTAAAAACCTACACTGTATATAGCAGTTACCATACATATGGGAGACGCTTGTATACAATGCTGCAGAGCCTTAAAATTATACTCTGAAAGCATTCGGATCAACCAGAATGTCTTAGACTTGCTTAGACCCTGCTGGGTCAGCCACATCAAGGCTGCATCCCCAGTGCTCAGCCACGTGTCAGGAATGCTGGAAGGTTCTCTAGAGTAGTAAAATCAATGATGGCAAGTCTCTAAATAAATACACACATATACATATGTAATTAAGTAAATAACTGGGGTTGTTATAGATGCTGTTGTTATTAGTAAACATGAAAAATATATTGCGAAAAAAGATGTAAAGAGAGGAAACAAATGTTCAACAAATATACTGTCTCTCTAATGTAAGGGATTTCCATGCATTCCAAAGGAATGGGCATATGGGATAGTCCAAGCAAATATTGTCTACATAAACATATAGTGACTGGAAAAGCAGCATTCTTGAATTGTATCATGTTTAATAAATTGGTAAAACACAGACGGTTTATTTAAGACAGTATGTGGGAACTAGATTTGATGTTTTAGGATTACCTGTTTCCAGATTATACAGCTATAGCCAGATGCTTTACTTTTTCTATTCCCAGGCTAATGTTCTCAAATAAACCTTCCAATGGCTTCTTTTCCAGGTTTGATTTGTTCACTTTTGTATACATATGGTGTTACATGATTTCGGTTATATACACCTGATTCAAAAGTAGGTACTTCTCTTAATGGATTAAAATGTAGTATAGAGCCTAGATTGTATAGTATAGATTCTAGACAGCGAAGTAATTTAAAAAAACTTTAATCAATGATAGACTCTAGTAAGAACTGTAGAAAGAGAATCTACAATATGATATCGGGAACAAGAGCTGAAAGTAGTTATTTTCCTATGGGAAATTGTTATATCCATCAAGGAAGACTTCATGGAAGGAGTGGCATCGGAGCTGGGTCATGAAGGATGTATAGGATCTGGGCATGAAGTGATGGAGAAAGGGAGGCACCGTGCCCAGAATGCACATAAGCTTAGAGATAGAAAATGCGGGGATTGCCTTAAGACTAAAGGAGGACTACTTTTCCAATGGTTAAAATGAAAATACGATTGGAAAGGGAGTGTAAGGTCAGTTAATAGATGATCTTGAAGATCTATTGAGTGTAAATTTAAACACTTGCCTGTTCAACCAGACCAATGGCCAAAGTAAAGTAATCAGAAATAAATAAGGGAAATATGTGCTGTTTCAAAAGCTTTAAAGTGAAGGCCAATATTTTGAGGAGATGGCAAATTTCCAGTTAAGGCTAACATTCTTGTCTTTGACTTCAGACTGTGTTCTCCTCACTTTACCACTGAGCATTCTTCTAACTCTTTTGGTCTCTCTTTCGAATCATTCAGATCTTCACTGGTTTCTGTTTAATCGTACATCACATATGTTGATGTGTGCACTTGCACACACACCCCTATATACACACATGCATACATCCACCTGGTTTCCTTCTGATCCAATTAATGTGTTCCAGCCAACAGGCTACCGTTTCCTGTCAAACCTATGACTTGCAGACCTACGTGCTCCTTTGGTTTAATCTTGATAGACATTTTCCTTGTCATGTTTTCTCTCCTCCATCTGCCTTGAAGCTCATGACATAGCATGCTACACAGAAGACAAGGCAACCTGTAAGAAAAATAGTATATAATTCTGCTGTTCCATGAATGTCAATCTACACATTCAAACATGTTTTAATGTTTTGCAGGGAGAGAACATTGTAAGTTGATTTTCAAATTTCCTACTTCCACACAAATAATTCTACTGTAATGATAGTGTCTAATTTAAGCTTTTTGACCATGTCTGTCTATGTTTGCATTCCCAGTGTCTAGCGTGGATCTAGTGTTCAACATTGTTAGTTGCTGTCTAGTTAGTCCCAGAATCTTAACAACCTCATCACAAGAGAGGGACAGGATGCCAAGTCTTGAGTTGTCTCTGGAATCAGTTGCAGGGGCAAAGGGTTTTTTAAGGGCTGTGTTTACTTTGATGGGTTGGGTTTGGTAATAGATATCAAGGCCTTTCTTCCTGGTCCACCTTAATCTACAAGCTTCACTAAAAAACCTGTTCAGCATTATCCCAACATCAAAGTCTCCACTGACAAACTCTTGCTAGCTGGATATACACTGCATTTGCCAGAAATCAGAAACTGGTCTACTGCCTAGCAGGCAATGATTCTGCCACTACTACTGGCTTCCTCATATTAAATTGTTATTAGATATTGCTTAGTCGTGACTCATAGTGATTCTAAGAATGAAGGGCCAAACATTGTCCAATCCTGTTTCTCCCTTATAATTGTACTTTTTTAAAAATCATTTTATTGGGGGCTCATACAACTCTTATCACAATCCATTGTGTCAAGCACATTTGTACATTTGTTGCCATAATCATTCTCAAACATTTTCTTTCTACTTGAGCTCTTCGTATCAGCTCCTCATTTTCCCCCTTCCCTCCCTGCCCCTCCTCCCTCACAAAACCTTGATAAATTATAAATTATTATTTTGTCATGTCTTACACTGTTCTTTTGAGCCCATTTTGCAACCACCATGACAATCTGTCTCACAGAGTTTTCTTCTCTGTCACTTACCAAACACTGATTTGATGAATTACTGAATCACTCTTTTTATGGATGTAATTTATAAAATTATTAAAAATAGCCTTTATTGAACCATTTAGACTTTAGCTTTGACCGTACAATCTCTTTAAGTATCACCTTTGTTATATTCCCTCTCCATTGGAATCTTGAAGATTGTGTTTACTCCTTCCCTTTGCTTTTCTGTCTCTTTCAATTTTCCACTACCTCTTTCAAGATGAACGATGAATATTAATTAGTTTTAATATACAAAAATGGTCCCCTCATTGCCTTTGCTTTTTCTTTGACTTGCCCTTACTCATGTCTCTGTCACTCTTGATTTCCCATTATTTTGTGCAGAGCTAAATAAATCATGCCTTTTTCCCTCACTTTATCTCTTCACTTCTCCCTTGTATATCTGCCTTTCCTTTCAGTTCCCTTGAACTATTTTTTTCTCATTGTCATCATTTTTTTGACAGACACATTCCTCACATCATACAGGTAACATCTAAATGCAAATATTCCCCCCAGAAAATCATATTATAGTGCTTTGAAATAAACACTGTATATTCAATGGGGTTTCCAAATCAGCACCAGCTAAGTGAATGTCTAATCACAGCCTTTAGAGAGGAAAGATTAGTGCAGCTTGACACGAAGGGTTCTCTGCTCTCTCTCTTAAGGTCCTCTTCTCTTTCGTTTAAAAGAATTCCTGCAAATAGCCAAAGACACTTTAGCTGAAACTTCAGGTTTTTTATCATAGGCTATATATTTATGTTCAGATCAGTGCTTCTCCAAATGGGTGTGTTATTCCGGGTTGACCGGGGAAACAAATCCAGGGACATTCATATATGTATAAGCAAGAGCTGTCTATCAAAGAGTAATTGAATATTAAGAAAATGTCCCCATCAAGTCCAGATCAAATCCATATGTCCAATATTAGCCATAATTCTAATACTGGTCCATAAACTTCTCCTTAGACTCATGCAGCAGGAAGATCACAGGCTGGTGGGTGAAAAGTCTTGTGAATCCAATGGTGGTGGATACATCACAGGGGTGGGGCAGGTCTCTGCTTGGCTCCACATGGCTTGCCCATAGGAAGGCGAAGCAGAGAGTGTGTCTTGCCTCCAGGGAGGAAGTTCTCAGAATCCTCATGAGAAAGCCATGCCCACAAAGAGCCATCATCAGGCTGTGACCTGATTGACAGGCTACACTCCCCCACTCCACTCATTTATCAAGTTGACATGACATTATGTAACTACCACAGTGGGTGATACCTTTCCCTGGGTACTGTGCTGGAAAAGCAGATAAATAAAACTTTATTCTGGATTATGGGCTACTGTACAAAAGTTGTTAATTGCCTTAGGAGTACTGAGTAATTTTTATTTTTTCTAAAAAGAGGGCAGTAGGACAGATAAGTTGGGCAGCCTATGTTTCAGGCAGACACATGGAGTGGGGTGGTCACCGTTTTTAGGTCCCATCCAGTTTTATCCAACCTTATGCACAACAAAACACAACACAGCACGGTACCCTCCTCACAATCATTCCTCTGCCTGATCCCATTGCTGCACCCATTGTATCAATCTCTCTCATCAAGGACCTTCCTCTTTTTCACCTTCCATCTGCTTTACCAAGCATGATGTCTTTCTCCAGGGACTGGCCTCTTCTGGAACTATATCCAGAGTATGGAAGGCCAAGTGTTGCCATCCCTGCCTCTATGGAGCACACTGTCAGCCCTTCATTCTTCCAATACAGATCGCTTGTTCTTTTTGCAGTGCATGAGGCTTTCACTATCTTTCTCCAGCACGGCAATTCAAATACATTCATTCTTCTACGGTCTTCCTTATTCAATGTCAAACTTTCACATGTATATAATGGAAAATACCATGTCTTGGGTCAGGAAATCATAGTCCTCAAAGTAACATCCTCATTCTTCAGGACTCTGAAGTGGTCCTGTGCAGCAGATTTACTTAATGTAATGTGTCTTTTGATCTCCTGACGACTGTGTCCATAAGCAGTGACTGTGGATCCAAGTAAGGCAAAATCCTTGACAACTTCAACCTTTTCCCCATTTATCATGATGTTACCGATTGGTCTAGTAGTGAGGATTTTGGTTTTCCTTTCACTGAGTTGTAATCCACGCTGAAGGCTACAATTTTTAATCTTTATCAGCAAGGACTTCAATTCCTCCTCGTTTTCAGCAAGCAAGGTTGTGTCATTGCTTATCAGAGATTGTTAATAAGTCGTCCTCCAATCCTGATGCCACATTTTTCTTTGTATAATCCAGCTCATTTATTAGCATATAGATTGAACAAGCATGGTGAGAGGATAGAACCCTAATGCACACCTTTCCTGATTTTAAACCACGCATTATTCCTTTATTCTGCTCCCATAACTGTCTCTTGATCTGTGTACAGATTCCTTATGAGCACAATGAAGTGTTATGGGATTCTCATTCTTCTCAAGGTTATTCACAATTAATTATGGTCTACATAATTAATTACATTTGCATAGTCAATAAAAAACAAGTAAACATCTTTCTGGTATACTCTGTTTCGAGTCATGATCCATCTGACATCAGCAATGATATCCCTTGCTGCATGTCCTCTTCTGAATCCAAGCCTCAATGTCTGGCTATTGCCTGTCAATGTACTACTGCTAGATGACCTTAAGTATTATTTTACTTATGTGCGATATCAATGATATAATTCTATAATTTGATCCTTTTGTTGGGTCACTTTTCTTTGGAATTGGCAAAATACATGGATCTCCTAACCAATTGGCTAAGTAGCTGCCTTCCAAATTTCCTGGTATAGACCAGTGAGTGCTTCCGGTGCTTCTTCAGCTTGCTGCAGCACTTCAGTGGGTGTTCTGTCAATTCTTGAAGCCTGATTTTTGACTAAAACAGTCCATGCGGTTTGAATTTCTTCCCGAAGCATCATTGGTTCTTGTTCATATGCTACCTCTTGAAATGGTAGAATGTTGACTACTTATTTTTGGTACAGTAACTGTGTATTCTTTCTATCTTCTCTTCAGGTTTGCTGCATGATTCAGCATTTTGCCTCTAGAATTTTTCAAGATTGAACTTGAGGCTTGAGGCTTTTGTTCTTGAGTTCTATCTCTTTCAGATATCCTGAGCACGTTCTTCCCTTTTGGTTCTTCGTGTACGTCAGCGGTTCTCAACCTGTGGGTCGTGACCCCTTTGGGGGTTGAACAACCCTTTCACGGGGCTCGCTCGATTCATAACAGTAGCACAATTACAGTGATGAAGTAGCAATGAAAATAATGTTATGGTTTGGGGGTCAACACAACATGAGGAACTGTATAAAAGGGTGGCAGCATTAGGAAAGTGGAGAACCACTGCTCTAGGTCCTCTCTGACAGATGAGCAGGGCTGCGTCTAATCAAGAACGATGTCTTGCTTAAACATGGCTCAGCCATGTGGTCATGCTGAAATTCAAGGTCTTCTGAAGCAGCTGTGTGCAAAATGATATGCAAAAGTATAATCTCTTAATTTATCCATGTTAGAGACAAAAATATTTTCCAAACAGAATAGATGACGAAACCCCATCCCAAACAAAGAAGTAAACAGCAACAAAAATACTAGTCTGGTGTGTAGAAGCTTGAACAGACTGTGGTTTGACAGTTACAGTGTAGTAATGTTTCCCTTATGATAAGCTCTGATATAATGTGATCACCTCTGTTGTGAAATTCACTATGAGCACACACACAATCAGTTGAAAGGGAGTTTCCCCTGGGGTGTGGCCTACTTCCTTTATTTATGGGTACTGTGGCAAAGCTCCGTTGTTTTTTGTGGAACCTGCTTACCACATCTGGATCATCATCTGGCCTTTGCTACTATGGATTTGATCCAGTTGCTTGCCATTGCTAAGAATACACAGAAACCTGTTATCTTACCAGAAGGCCTGGGATTCTTTGACCCTGCATCCTGGCACCTACCTCCTGAAATGTTGATCTTGGGAATTCAGTTCCTACAGCTGCATGAATTAGGGGAAACCTCCAGCCTGACATTACCCCTTGGCTTTGAATTTTCCTTTTTCTTGAGATAAAACTCTTTGTACCCACACATTAGCTTCACTGCTTTTGCTTCGCTAGAGAAACTAGACTATGATATCGTTGGTACTGGATCGAGTCATACTTTAATCTTTTATCTAATTAAACCTCCTCATGTCATTGTGAGGGGAGATGAGAAATAAAAAGATGAAGTGCCTGACCCAATATTGGTGCTTCTCAGGTGTGGACGTAAGACTAGAACCTCCAGATCTACAGGCTGGTGTAGGCATCATTTCATTGTCCCTGGCTGCTATTACAATTTATTCCCCTTAAAATAGGCAAGCAACTCTGATATTCAAATGCTTTCATAAGCATCACGCATCCTTTGGTTTTCAATTTGTTTGAAGGCTTCGTGCAGAAACACAGCGTCTGTTACATCAAAGATCAAAACATCAGGATTTGGAACATTTGTGTGCTCCTTAGAGTTAGTGTCAAATGTGTCTCTCGGGCTCACACCTACCTGCTTTAACATCTTAGCATCTATTTACGGAACACTCTAGGGGCTTCCTCTTGAGAGATCTTGAACATGTAATTTTCACCACTGTGTGGCAACTGCAGCATTTCCTCCACCTCTGCCTCTGTTGCCAAAAACGTCTTGAATAAACATGTGCTATTCACTTGCTGTAGATGTTGCCTATTAAATTTATGAGTCATAAGTTGACTCCCTAAACTTCACTTAGGCCAGAGCCTTGCTAAACTAAATTCATATTATGAAAAATGGGTAGAAGCCATTCATTCCACACATTCAACGTTTTGCCATGTTTATTGTGCTAATTCCAGTGTTGGCTTTGTTGATTCCTTAAAGTTCCCTGATTACTGATTACTGATATTAGATTACTGATAACTCAAGTGCTTTTCATGTATTTTAAAAATCATGATCACATGGGGCTTCTCTTTTGATGTGGTTGATTATATGATTATCAACAAATGTTGAGCTAACCTTGCATTTCCAAAATAAATTGCAGTTGTTCATGATATATTATAGTTTTGATGTACTACATTTACTACTTTTTCTTGTGTTGCTTTTTGTGTCTGTGTTCAGAGATATAATTATTTTCAATTTTATTTTCATGTATTTCTTGTTTCTGCTTTTAATGTCACAGTAGCATTTATATAATAATAAGCCATGGTAAGTCTATTTATTTGAATTTCTTGAAGAGTTTGTTTCAAATTTGTGTTGGTTTTTTTTTTCCTTTAAGTATTTGGTAGATTTAATTTGTAAAGTAATGTACACTTAGAAAATTTTAAATGCATGTGTCTATTTGAAAGATTTTAATGATTAATTTAATTCCTTTAATAGATATAATAATATTAATATTGCCTATTTTTGAATAAATTGTGATGATTTGCATATGTCAAGGAACTTGCTAAATTTACCTAAATTGTCAGATTCAACACAGTTATAAATAATACTCACTTTATTAGTGTCTGTAGAGCCAGTTGTGACATTTTTTTGATTTTGATCTTTGTAATTTCCATCCTTTCACTTTGTTACTAGTTTAATCAAAATATTTATCAGTTATCAAAGGAGCTATTTAACTTATGCCCCAGAGGAATGAGTTACCATATTTTCTATAATAAAATGATAAGGATTTCTCTAAAAGGGACCTGAGACATATTTATACCACAGATACATGAATGAATTTTAATCTCACATTTCATTTTAGCCCCAAACGAAGAACGACTAGTTCTTATGACATGGACCTACTCAATACGCCCCATCATGCTCTCTAGAGGTAATAACTAGATTAATAATTACCTAGGGACATGACAGTGGAGGTTGGTTAGGGGTGGAACAGAGTGCTAAGCACAATGAGTACAAGAAGAATATATTCTGAAATAGACAGTGGTAATGATTGCACACATCTCCTTAATATGATGTGATGGTTCATATTTTAATTGTTGTACTCGCTCCCCTTCCATCCGCACAATTATTCTTACGTTTGAGTCTCTTGTTCTAGGCCGTGTGTCAGTTCACCTTGGTGAGGACATGGGAACTATATAGCAATGAAACTAATAACAAGGTTTATCAGTTGCATTAATAATTTTTTCGTTTTAAAGACTTCATTATGTTCTGATTCTCTAATCTTAAACTTCATTTTATTTATTTGTTTACTTAGTATTTTTGAGTGACATCAGTATCAGCCATTAATCCTATCGCTTGTATAATTTATTTTTATTTTTTGCCTTCCCCTCTATTGAAGTTAATATATGACTATTCTCCAGCTAGTGATTGACTTTTTATTCTTTTTATAGTATCTCTTCTCTTCTTTTTTTTCTAGTTTGTTGGGTGGAAGATTACTGCATTAATTTGAAATTTTCTTTTTTTTCAAATTGAAGTTTGCACATTATACCCTAATGTACCCCTTTTCTGCATCCCACCAACTTTTATGCTGTAATTCATTTTATTTCCATTTATGCTAAGATATTGTCTGATGTTTATGTATTTTTTCTTTGACTCATGGTATCAGACAGGATGTTTGTGTGTTTTCCCACTAACTATCAGCATACTTATCTTGTATTTTCTCTCATTGTTTTCTGGATAATTCTATGTGGTCAGAAAACATTAGAAACATTATGTCTATCTTGCTGAATGTTCTATTTATGTATGAAAATAATGTGCATTCTTCTGTTAGTAAGTGTCACATTTTATTAATACCTATCAGTTCAAAATATTTGAGTTTGAGTTATATTTACTACATCTTTACTTTTTCTTTGTCTACTTGTTCTATAAGATAGTGAGAAAAGAGTGTTAAGACCTAATAATTGTTCATTTGCCCATTTCTTCTTTCACGTCTTTACTTTTAGTTTTGTGTATTCTAAGAAGTAGATAAATATTATCTAATTTATTCTTTAAGAAGTTTAATACAGTGGATATATTATTATTATCTATAATATGCAGAAGAGAAAACATGCATATGGAATTAATTAATTGCCAGAATGATACACAACTCCTAAGTGGTCTAGCTAAGATTTAAAGTCATGAACTCTGACTTCAGAATTTATAGCTTTGGATATATATTTATATATACTAAAATTAGATAGCTAAGGAGCTATATTTATTGTTTAAAAGAGAGCAAGATAGAGGTATGAAACTGTTAGTGGGTCTCACTGTGTAGTGGATTGTGAGTGATTTTCTTCTTTTTATAGTTCTTTATTTTAGGAACTTTTTATAATGAGCACATACAACTGTTACAGAAAGAAAATATGTGATCAAATCATTGTTTTGCTTATTTGTATTCAATAGAATCATTAAAATCAACGCAGTCCACTGGTGACATACATTTTTACTAATTACCAATGTATTTATCCACCCAATAATTTTTTATAATTGGTTCAACAATACCATTAATTTTCTCCTCATCTTTAATCCAATGTGTTAGAAATAGCTCTGTACTAAATACCATTGCATATACTATTTGACTTTCAATTTATTTTCTTAGCATTGGTACCTAGATCTATAATACTTGCTTAAATAATCTAAAGTTCTTCTGTGTTTTAAAACATCGTTGTTTTCAAAGAAACAGAATACTGTGAAGTCTAGCATTTTATGTAGTCATTAAGAAATAATTTATTGAATTGTGAGGAAGAATAGAATAACTTGATATGCAAAGCGTCAGGTACTGCACTGGGTTCTCATATTGTTGCGATTAGGAGCCATTGAGTCAGTTCCAGCTACACTGACCTTATCTGTGTAAACAGAACGAAACACTGCCCACACCTGCATCACCCTCACGGTTGTTATATTAGTGCCTGTTGTTTCCAGTCTATCGTGTGGGGACCTTCCCATTTTCTCTGCCCCTCGACTTCATCATGCATCATTTATTCTAAAAAGTTTACAGAAAGTGGGGAAAGAGGGGGGAAAAAATGTTTCTGAACCAAAAATCTCTTAAGATGAAAAAATTTTAAATCACAATTTGTTAATGTAAATCTATACAATGACATATATATTATTTATTTATATATATTTATAAATATATATATATATATATAACTTCACATCATAGTGACATAATGTTAGGCAAATTATAATAATAAGGGATAAAAAACAGGCTCTAAAAACATTAACTATCATAATTATAATCTTGAACCTTGGGGACAGGGAGCATAGGACTGGTAAAGTCACGAAAAACAGAGATACCTACGAAAATAAGATCTTCAACTGCAATGCTCAAAAAGCATTTCAAGTTTTACAAATCAGCATCATCTAGTGCTTTGCAGTTGGAGCAGCTCAGTTTTCTGGGATCCATTTAGGTTTTCTCTTTCAGTTAAGCAGAGTTTGTTTTTAAGACTGACTCGTGTTTCAAACTGTATGCTTCTTCTTATTAAGAAAGTCTATGCTCCCTTATTTGTTAACCGGTACTTGAAAAATCAGGGGAAATGATTTTCAAATTGTTCCGTTATCCAAATAAATGCATTCACATTTCTCTCTCTTTTCTTCGAATTCATCCCATGCCTCTTCTGCCTTCTTTCCCAGGCCAGGTGACATTTGCTGATTTTCACATGGCTGTAATGCCATTTACCTCTATTTCTGAACCTGGTGTAAACTACAGAACTTTCTTTCAAAAGCACCTTTCATGTAGTATACGTTATTCTTATGATGAAATACGATTAATCAAAATAAGATTACTTTCATGGAAATATTTTACAGATGGTCTTGCAAAATGCCCTTCATTCAGCTGTCAGCTTGTCTTCCTGTGGTGGCCTGAGGGTTGCCATGATGCTGGCAGCCAGGCTACTAGTGTTCGCGTACCATCAGGGTTACCATGGTGAGCAGGTTTCAGTTTAGCTTGCAGGTTAAGAACAAATTAGGAATAAGGAATTAACGATGCATTTCTGAGGATCTAGCCACCGAAAACCTTATGAATGAAACATTGTATGATAGAATCTCGGAAAATGAACCTCCTCAGGTTGGAACACCTCTAAACATGAGTGGTATGTCAAGCCAGGTAGGCTGGAGAAACAAATGCAGTGACAGACCAGGGGTACCCAAAAGAACCCAGAATTTTTTTTCAAAGCTATACATTTAATTTTTTTAACAAAACAACCTTATCACCTTCAAAGGACACTCCATTACACTTAATCCATTTGTAAAATCTGTGATTCCATTCTTGGAAACATTTTTCAAACTCATCTGTTGGGATGGCTGACAGCACCTCCTTCAATTTTTCTTCACCTGTTCTATATCATCAAATCGTTGTCCTTTCATGTCCCTGTTCATTCATGGAAGTAAAAGGGGATCACACAGAATGAGGTCAGGTGAATCAGGTGTGTGGGGCAAGCGAGGGACACTGGTCCCCCCCCAAAAAAAAAACAAAAACTGGTGCTCTGAGATGGCTGTGAGATCGTGCATTGTCCTGGTGCCAAAACCAGTCCCCTGACATAAAATCTGGCCTTTATGTCACACACTGTTACACAATATTTTTAGAACCTCTAAATAGAAAGCTTCATGAACAGTCTGACCTGAGGGAATGAAACCCAAATGTACTGCGAATTGACATTGCCATCTGTTCAGCATGTTGAAGGACGTTCAGAAGGAGGTTTGTCATCAGTCGACATTTCACCTTTCTGGAAATGAGAAAACCACTCATACAGCTGAGTTTTCCTCAAAATGCTGTCCTTGTAAGCTGAAACAAAGTAGCGTTGGCTGTTTCAAATTAAAAAAAACCATAAGGCTTACTATGCCTGGATGGACAGATGCAAGAGGAATGGCCTTGCATCCATTGTCAAAAAAGATTTTTCAAGATCTTCCTTTTTAAAAATAGCTTTAATGGCATATTATTCATATAGCATACAATTTCATATTTCAACCACATTAGGGAGAGTTTTGCAATCATCACCACAATTTCCGTATGTTTTCTTCTTTCCCTTGCTCAGGGTTGTTAGCTCACCATGCCCCCGGCCCCTGTGGAGGTTGCTGCTACTCGGTACCCCCAAGGTGTTTCCCCCTCGGAGTAACTGCACGCCCAACAACGTGCAACCATCCCTCGTCTCGGCCCGTCCTCACCATGTTCCCATGCTTGCGCCCAGGCTGCAGTCCTGGCGTCAGTCCATCTCCTCGATGAGCTCCTCTTTTCAGCGGCCACTCTGCTTGTCCAAGCATGAAGTCCTTCTCCTGACAACAGGCCCACAATATTGAAGACACCGTCTTGCCAACCTGGCCTCCAAGGAGCACTCTGGCCACATTTCTTCCAAAACAGATTGGTGTGTCCTTTGAGCAGTCCATGGTACTTTCAGTGTTCTTCTGCAGCGCCACCGTTCACGTGCATCGATTCTTCATCGGTCTGCCTGATTCCATGTCCAACGTATGAGGCAAGTGAAAATATCATGACTTAGTCCCCAGAGTAACATCCCTGCTCTTCAAAACTCCCAAGAGTGCTGTGAAGCAGATTTACTCAATTCAAATCATC
>NW_022111369.1:98514145-98526721 GCF_000313985.2 Echinops telfairi | reverse complement strand
ATTCCTCTTTGTTACATTACCCTTGATCATGCCCTACCAGGCCTCCCATACCCACCTCACCACCAATTTGGATGACTTGTTGTCCTTTGTCCCTGGGTTTGTTAACACCACTTCCTTTCCGCCCACCTCCCCCTCTCTCATGTCCCCCCGGAACTGTCTGTCCCATTGTTTTCTCCTCCAGATTGTTCATCCAACCTATCTTATTTAGACAGACCTGCGGATATACTGATATGCACAAAATTATTGCTTGGTTTTGCTCTGTCTTGTTTTTGTGCATTTTAGTTTTATACTACCCTAAAACAGTCACAGTCTCAGAAACCCAGGGGGGTTGCTATGAGTCAGCATTGACCGGATGGAAGTGAAGTGTTTTTTTTCTCCCTTGAGTTAGTGTATTATGTGGGTATATTTATATCAGCTATATCTACGTCCACATCTATATTTATATCTACCACCCACCTTTCAGTTTGTCATACTGTGGTGGCTTGATTTTAGCTATTGTGCTGGAAGATCTGTCACTTGTACCAGCAGGATCACACATCGTGGGCAGGTTTTGGTGGAGGGTCTAGAATACAACCGAAAATAAAAACACAAACAACTAAGTGATGAATTTTAAAAAACCAGCCAGTGAATATCTGTGGATAATGTGTTGGCTCCTCTTAGAAGGTGAGCCCATGAACCTGAAGGAAAGTCAAGACACACTGTGGCTTACATCATGGACCCAGGGGAGCTGAAGGCTTGTAACGATTGTGCCGGTCTGGGCAAGGTTTGTTCTGTTGTATCGGGGGCCACCGGGAGTTGGAAATGATGCCAATAAGTCATAACTGTGTGTGCATGAATGTATATATTACATGTGTACGCTACACACACACACACACACACATATACACATCTTACCCAAGCCAGTTGACATTGAGCTGCTGCTGACTCGTGGAGACCCTGATATATACACACATACTTACATACTCAGGAATCCCTGGATGACACAAATGCTTCTGCGCTGGCTATTAGATGAATAGTTGGTCATTGGAACCCTCCCACAATCACCTCAGAAGCCATGCTCACTGATCTGCTTCTGAAAAATCACAGCTTAGAAAAGTCTATGGAATCGCTTTTCTGTACAAACATAGGGTAGCCACAACTCAGAATGGACTCAATGGTAACTGAAACCACTCCTGGGCCCATCAGTACATCTATGTAGAAATGGTGCTGAGTTGCTATATGTCTGAGAATGTATTTTCCTTTGCTTTCAGTCGTGAGGAGAAGAAGTTCACTGAAGGACTTCTTACCAAAACTCCTTTTCAGAAACTCTATCGATGTCGCCACACTGCGTTTTCTGTATTTCTAATCTGAAGCCTGAGCCTAATTGTTTTTCACATAACTCATATTTGTTTTTGTTTCTGTGTAAATAAGTTTTCTTTTCCCCCTAGTTTTTGTCTATGTTGGACATTTCCTTTAGACTTGTAATACAACAATTCCGCCAGAGTAAATATGCTACTCGTTTCATTTGTTTTACCTGAAAGCCTTTTCCATGCTGTAATATTTTTTTTGTTGTGCAACAAATTTAGCAGCTTCAAACCACACTTATTTATGTTCTCACGGTTGTGTGATTCAGGAACCTAGGCTGGCTTGGCTGAGTCCTCTGCTCAGGGTGTCACAGGCTGCAATCAAAGGTGGGTCAGACTGTGTTTGCATCTAGAGGCTTGCCCAGGGAAGAATTGGCTTCCAAGCTTGTTCAGGTTGCTGGCAGAATTTGTTTTCTTGGGGCAGTATGACTGCATGCCCGGTCTTTCTGTTGGCTGTGGGTTGCATGCTGCTCTCCCCACTGGAGGATGTTTGGCTCCATAGACCTTTGCTTGTTAAAGCCAAAGAGGAGACCATGTCTCCAGTCTTCAAAGACTGTTTGTACAACTTATTATGGGCCTGACCTATACTACATAATGAAAGCTCATCCAGGGAGAGACAGGTAATTCATCACCTTTGCCATATTCCTTTAATTAGAAATAAGCCACATGTTCTGCTAGGATGGGTGAAGTGTGCACCAGGCAAGGGTGTGCCTCAAGGTAGGTCCCTGAGTGACATAGACAGTCTGAAACTTGTTTGGGTTCTGCAGTGTATTCGCCATCCGGCTGTTGATAGGCTGGGTTATCTAGAGAAACAAAACAATGCCATTCAGCTATGTATAAGAAAGAACTTTATATCAAGAAGCAATCTTATATCAAGAAGGCATCCTTGCCCAGCCCAACTAAAGTCCAGTAAATCCAATGCTGACCAGAGCCTTCTTCAAACTTGTGTAGCTGTGGGCTGATGACGTGGAAAGATGAAATGGGATGCAGGGAAGTCACACGCTGGTGGGTGTAGTCACGTGCATCCATTGTTCCTGAAAAATTGGCAGGGAAGGGGCAGAAAGAGTGAGGTAGGTTCCTAGTTTCACCGTTATCTGAAGGCCACACCCCCAGGAGGGCACCATCTGACTGTCAGCTGACTGAGTTACATTCCACCCCTACACTTTATACAAATTCATGTTCACATAAAATCAAGTAGACATAAAATTGCGCAGGCTGCTTACTGGAAGGTTGACAGTTCAAGTCCAGCAGTCACTCTATGAGAGGAACATGAGTCAGTCTGCTTCCCTAAAGATCCACAGTCCAAGTCCTCCTGGGCAGTTCTCTGTCCCGTGGGGTTGCGATGGGTCAGAATTAGCTCAATGTTAGCGCTTGGTGATACTAACAGAAAGGTTGGAGGTTCAAAATCACTCACTGTTGCCAGTGGAGAAAGGGCTGCCAAACTGCTTCTTGGAAGATTACAGTCAGGAACAACCTCATATAGCGGCTCTACTCTGACACACCTGAGATTTCTACGAGTGGAAAATCACTGGGTGGCAGCAGGTTTGGTCTCTTGGTCCACCACCAACTCAATGACCTTCCATTCAGGAAAACATGTCTGAATATTGGTCTTATTTTCTACATGCCTTATTTTCTTTCTCAGCATCAATGATAATCCACTACTTTCTTACACTGGAATTCTGCTTTTGTGGGGGCTTTTTAGATATTAGTGACAGATAATCTGTTCTAACTTGCTTAAGCAGAAACAAAAATTTAATGAGAGGGTCCTGGGGTAGTTGAAGGAATAGAGCCAAGACCTTGTGGAAAAGCATGATGGAAAAGCCCAGCACGTGGTAGAGAGAAAGGGAAGTGGGAGTGCTTGCTCTTCCAGCTGTGGTCGTCTCTCATCTCTGCCTGTTTCTCTGTGTTGGCTTTATTTCTTCCTTTTGCCCCCATGCTCACTTCCTCTGCCTTAGCCCGCATGCTAGACTAGCTAGAGGTGTAAATAAGTTAGTCCCCATAAAACCATTAGAACAGTGCAGGCACATGGCAAGTGCCCAGCAATTGTAAGCTATTGCCACTGTTATTTTACTGTTCGTTTTATTATTATTGTATCGTGTATATTCCCATTACAGTCATCTACCGGAGGAGGAGAGAAGCTCTATTGCTAAATAAGTTCAGAGAATGCTTGAGAGGCAATCTCAGAGGGCTTCACTGGAATCTCCATATTCTGTCCTCTTCACTAGATGTTTTCCACATTGTCTTCACCTTTGTTTTTGTGAATTTTCTAAGAGCTGACATCTTTCCTCTGTCACCCAGCTTATGTACTACTATTTCAATGATACTATTTGCTCATTCCTGTGTACAATTTAACTCCACAAGTCCAATTTTCTTTTTTCGTAAATGCTTTCTTTACCCTCCATTTCTTCTTCATCAGCACCATAATTCAAATGCATCTAGTCTTCTTATGTCTTTTTATTCAATGCCTAACTTCCACATGTGTATGAGGCCAGAGAAAATGCCAGGGCTTGGGTCAGGCACACCTTAGTCTTCCTAGGCACAGCCTTGCTTTCCGCGTCATCAGCCTGCAGCTCAGTGAGTCTGAAGAGAGCCCAGTTAGCATTGCATTTGCAGACTTGAATTGAACTGGGCTGTGGTGCCTTTTTGATACAGAGTTGCTTCTTAATATAGATGTTCTTCTTGTACCTAGATATGGGTCACTATTTCTTAGACACTCAACCTAACACAGAATTTTCCTGGTTTGCTCTGCTTTCAATATCTACACACCCACACACACATATATTTCAATATGTATGTTTTTGTACAGAAGTATATAGAAGCATATATATTGAAATATATGAGGGGTACCCCCCAAAAAACTCAGAACAGTTTTCTTCAAAACCATGTATTTAATTTTTTTTTTATTTTACAAAACAATCTTATCATCTTTAAAGGACTTTCTATTGCACTTGCTACATTTATCAAACCTGTGATTCCATTCTTGGAAACATCTTTCAAACCTTCTGTTTGGATGGCCAACAGCATCTCCTTGGCGGTTTCCTTCAGCTCTTCTTTAAATCGCTGTCCTTTCATGTTCCTCTTCATTAGAGGAGACAATAAGAAGTTGCATAGAGCAAGGTCTGGTGAGTAAGGTGTATGGGGCGAGAGAGGCATTATGGTTTGTTTGTTTGTGTTTTGTTTTGTTTTTTTTGCCCCAAACTGGAGCATTGAGATGGCTGGATGAGCAGGTGCATTGTCATGGTGGCAAAACCAGTCCCCTGTCTGCCATAAATCAAGCCCCACCCCCCACCCCGCACACTGTTATAAAATCTTTTCAGAATCTCTAAGTAGAAAGCTTGATTAACAGTCTGACCTGGTGGAATGGAATGAACTCCAAAAAAACTATATCGCTCACATAAAAAAAACAACAAACCCACAAATGAGCATAGTTTTTTGGTGGGTACCCCTTCATATGTCAATATATACTTATATTGTAAATATCAATGTATATTAATAATATAATTTTCTTATATTAATATCTTATATGCATGTGTATATTATATTTGTTTTACATTGTTGGTTTATGACTATATTATTTATTTCATATATTGCACATATTCTTATATTGTATAATATAATAATTGTGTTATATTATTGCATATTGTATAATGTGTATATATGTATATGTATGTGTGTGTGTGTGTGTATATACATATACATATATATGTGCATATGCTTCCTTTCCAAGCTTTGAATCTGAATTTGGCTTTTCCTCATGGGCTTACAGTTTAATGCTGCGGTTTTCTAACCATCTAATGTGGAGGAATGGGCTTTGCTTTTGAATCCATCTTCATTCATCTGTCAGGTGTGAATTGTGCTCATTCAGGTTTTCAATGGCTTATTTTCTTGGAAGGAGATTGTCAGGTTTATCTTTTGAAGCTCCTCTAGGTAGATTCAAACTTCTAATCTTTTGTTTAGTAGCCAAATGCTTTTAGTGTTGCACCAGCCAAGAGCTCCCTAATGAAGACAACCCTCTTTAAAACAGATATGCACCTGTCATTGCCCCTCTCACATCCCTTCACTGCTTGCCCGTCTGAGAAGGCTCATTGGCTCTCTCCAGCCTGCTTGTGGATAGGCTAGAAGTGCTGGGAGTTGTCATCAGTTGGGGAAACCCTCATAAAAATAGTCCATAATTGAATGGGAGTTGTCTAACTTTTTAGCCTCTTATTCCATCATTGACCTTCTCCCAGAATTCTGTGGTGGGTCAGAAGAGTAGTTTCTCACACACACACAAATCTGCTTGTTATTACAGTCTTATTAGATGTCTTCCCTTATCTTTGTCATCTCATCACTCCCTGAATAAGCTACTGGTGCCCCCATCCTATTTCAGGTTCTGCTTCTAGGACAGACCAACATGCATCAAGTTATCTCCAATTAAATGGATGATTTCTCTTGAGAACCAATTAAATCATGGGTTTGGATTTATATAGGGAAAACAAAGTTATGTACATTGTTTATCATGTCAAAAATGTGTTTCTATTTGGCTCTATGTTGGATTGAGGTGTTCTCCCCTCCAGGAACTTGAAATCTGAAATCAGCAATGGACTCTGTGTTCCAGGCATTGTTATGACTGGTCTCACTGAAGACCCTTCACTTCAAAGGTTGTTGGGTCTGGGGTATTGTTCCAATAAACTCTATGCTTCCTTGAAATCCTCCATTTCTGGCTGAAAGAAAGCAAAAGATATTGTAATTTAAGTGGAATAAATATTCTCCTCCAAAGGGTAGCACCCACCTCGATGGCGAGAACACGTACAGCTTGTTCTCTTTGCATATATCCCTTCAAGAAATATATTGTATAACAAATATATTGTATTCTGAACATATTGTGGTCAAAACTAAAAAAAAAAATCATCTCTCTTCTCAACAAGTTCACAATCTACTATTTCCAAAACATATATCCCATACAACAAATGTATCACCAGATTCCCTGGAGAACAGATTCCTAAACCTTATTCCAGGCTTTAATAATTTTAGAAACCTGAGTATTGAAGATAAGTAAAAGTTCATGCAGGCATAGGTTTATTCCAAACAAAACATGTTCAAACATGTCTTTGCAATCAAAGGATGGCTGTGGACAAGCTGTCTTAGCAATAAAATTGTCTGAGTCCCTTCTGAGTGCATCCAAAAAAAAAATTTTTTTTTAAAGAGGTCCTATCCTGTGGCTTGTATGGGGATTTTCTAGACAAGCTAAATTCAAGGAAGATAGATCATTTCAGAGAATTAGCTAAGGGCTAATCTCAATAGATTTTCTCAAAGAGCACAAGACAATTACTAGGATTTATTATAAAGGTTTTTGGGGGGTTTATTTCTTTCTCCCACATTGATAAATTTCATCTTTATGAATATCAGATTAGGCTAATCTCTAGAGACAAAAAGTTCTTGATGTTTTTTGCTTTTGTTTTTGTTTTGTTTTTAGCACTGGGGAAAGGAAGGATTGGCCATACCGGTTTAATAGCTGTGAGCATTCTTTTGATGAAATGAAAAAGTGCTGGTGATGCCTGCGGACATTCTGAACACACCCAGTGCTTTATAATTGAACTCTTTCAATGTTTACAATGGTCATTTATATTATGTGCATTTTGCCACCATAAAACAAAAGCTCTTCAACTTCTAACAAGCTCAGAAAGGTTCAAATTTACTTGATAAATTAAAGAGGGATATATACTGGGGTGATTAAAATGATGCAGTAAATCCTATGAAAATGCCAATGTTTGTGGGATCAAGTCTCATATTTAAGTAGTTTCATAGGATTCACCTAATTAAGGAACATCAAACACTGACCATGAATTCAGCTAAGTGACTATCCCCGGAGGTGAAAAGAATGATGTGATTAGAGAACTGTTCTAGTGGAAGCGATGTTGACTATATTTATTTATTCCTCTATTTACTGGGTGGGGTGTTAAATAGATCATTTGTATTCCACGGTTTAGAGTACTATGCAAGGCCCCCATCAGCTCACACTTCCTCGACTCCTTGATTTCCCTTCTCCCTGATGTGGAATATCATCTTCAACCTCTTCCAGGTCACTAATAATTCAGCCAGCTAGCCTCCCTAAAATTGAAAACTGCATTGGTGAGAAAAAGGCCAGGTGAATTGTGCCAACAATTTTTTTTTTTTTTTTACAATGCACCTGCTCATTCTATTTGGCTATCATGGGCTATCCTATGTGAAGTTCATTGGAGAAACCTTACTTCATCCACCCTATACTCCTGATCTTGCCTTTCAATCTTATTTTTGTACCCTCGCCTCAAGGAGCATTTGGAAGGATCATGGTTTCATCCTTCAGTGACACCAAAACTGTCATTTCAGTATAGGGTAAATTGAAGAGCCCAGACTACCTCAGGGAAAGCTGAGAGAACTGGAAATCCTACAGAAGTGTTTAGAGCTAGATGAAAGGGATATCAAGAAACAATATCTTCATATTTTGATACTTTTGTTTAATAAATGTTTCTGTGGTTTTGTAGCAATGCTTTGTGACTCACCCTTGCAGGTGTGAACCACCAGCCTAGTGGTTGGTATGGGCTTGTTATTTCTTAACCAAGTGGAACCCAGGGAAAGACAAATGTACTTTTCAATCTCATCATTTTTTTCCATTTAAAATCAATTAATATTGGTTTAAGTAATTTAGATTAGTAATGGAAGTGCTAGTAATAGTCTTTGTTAGAAAAGACAATGGTATTATTTTTTCCTACTGGTTTAATTTTGCTGTAATGCATTCTCATATCATTTCCTTAAAAACAGTGCACAACAGTGGTGTGACTCAGCAGGTTCAAACTGGTTTTAACAGGACCGTGAATAAGGCAGAATCAATACCTAAATTTTTTTGAGCTCAGCAAATAGGGAAATCACACATCTGTACTTCTCTTATTGTTCTTATTTAAGTATTAACTGTTCCAAAAATAAACTCCCTGTTGGTCTATTGTTCTTTTAATTATTATTTATTTACAATGATCATTAGGGCAATGAACCAGGTGTTTAATTATTTGAATGCCACCTTTGGTATACAGGAATTATTTTCTGAGCAAGTTCTTCTTTGTCTTAAAGTCGATCAATTTCATATTTTTTTAATATGAGACTAGGTATACCATTTTAGAATGACAAGGAATGTTCTTTAGGATACTGATGGCATTAGTCTAATGTCTCGAAGTACCCAGTATCATAAAAAATGCAAGTCTGGATTTGCGTATTTTTGGATGATAGTTTTCTCTTCCTAGGAGCTGTGAGTAGCTTCCTGTATCTCTGAAGTCTTCCCAGTCACAGCATGAGGTTGAGGCCGGGTCTCTCTCTTCCTTGCACTAGCACTCACTGGGACCTCTACGTTTAATGCTGTAAACTGTTTCATGTCAATTCTATATGTTTGTCTTATTACATTTTCATGGTATTCTTTTTGAGAACCCTTCTGGTTTGCACATGGCACATCTACACTAGAACTGTGTGTCTTAGTTTTTCTCACATGTCTCGCTCATATTCAATTTTCACCCCTCTCTGGGAGCTTTTTGAATTCATTTATATATCTGAAATTTGAAAAAAAATATTTTCAACAACTGTGCATTTAAATTGTAGGAACTCTTGCTCATTTTTTCCTTTTAAATATATTGTTATTTTGTATTGAAATACCTTATTCTTTTTCTTTCTCAATGTTTGCTGATAATTTTTTTTTAAGATCTCTGTGATTGGCTTTTCCCCAGTTGTTGGTTTTTTGTTTTTGTTTTGTGTTTTTTTTCCCATTTTCCTAGTTAGGTAATGCTGCTGTAATGAAAAGTACTATGATCAGATGGCTGTAAGCTAGGGAGGTTTCTTGTCTGGCAGTTTTAGAGGTTAGAAGCCCAAATCAGGTGATATGATTTGGGGGCTGTCCTTCCTTATCAGTACCTTGTATGTTCTTTGGCTTTCGTTGACTTGCAGATAAGTCTTCCGTGGTATCTGGTTTCCTCTGCTTGAATCTTGGTGTATTCTGCTCTTTTTATAAGACACCACTCAGAGAATCCAGGGTTTAGTATCCACTGTACACATTTCTTGTGTGATCTCTTTACGCTAACAACAACAACAACCCTCCAAACCCACTGCTATTGCATTGATTATGCCTCATAGAAATCCATTGTAGGTTGTCCTAGACTACCTCTGAGTACATTCTCCTGCATACAATCTTTTCAAAGTATTCAAAAGCAAGGACGTTGCTTCAAAGACTAAGATGTGTGTGATCCAAGCCATGATATTTTTAATGAACTCATAGTTGTGTGAAAGTTGGACACTGAATAAAGAAGACTGAAGAAGAATGAATGCGTTTGCATTCTGGTGCTGGAGAAGATTAGTGATAGTATCAAGGACTGATGAAAGAACCAACAGACGTGTCTTGTAAGAAGTACAGCCAGGATGGCCCTTCGAGGCAAGGATAGAGAGACATTGTCTCTCGTGTATTTTGAACATGTTATCAGGAGGAGAGAAGAGTCTCTGGAGAAGGACATCAGACTTGGTCAAGTAGTGGGGCATCAAGAAGAAAACAGCAGTGGATGAGATGGATGGACACAATGGCTGCATTCTTGGGATACAACACACGGACAATTGTGAGGATGGCGTAGGACCTGGCAGTGTTTTGTTCTGTTGTACCTAGGGTGCCTGTGAGTAACAACCAATCTGACAGCATTTAACAACAACCTAATACCCTATAGGGTATGTTATAGGGCGTGTATGTTGCACAAATAATCAGGAGAGCCCCTACCCTAAAAAGGGCATTACGCTTGAGAAAGCAGCGTGGTAGCAAAAGAGAGGAAGCCCCTCGACAAGGTGAATGGACACAGTGGCTGCTCCCATGGGATCAGCCATAGGAACAACTGAGAGGATGGTGCAGGCGCAGGTGCTGTGCATTCTCTTGTACATGATAATGTTGCTGAGTCGGAGCAAACTCAGTGGCACCGAGCAACAACAATAGACTACATATCTTCAGAGAAGCAGCCAATCTTATTGTCTGGTGGTTGTGAATTGCTGACCTTGAAATCAGCAGTCAAACTTCGGACTCGCTATGCCATCCGCCATTACAGAAGAAACCCCTTATTTCAGAGCATGGCCATATTTATAAAAATAAAATTGACTAGGGGAAGGAAGACAGCGGTCAGTGTGAGGGATGAAAATAATAACAATGTACAATCTATCAAGGGGTTATGAGGGGAGGAAAGAGCTGGTACCAAGGGCTCCATAAAAAGTAAATGTCTAGAAAAGAATAAGGGCAACATGTCTACAAACATGCCTGACTCGATTGATGGCCGGATTGTGATAAGAGTTGGATGAGCCCCCAGTAGGATGATTGAAAGAACGAGGACCTCGACATAACATTGTGAGGTTATAATTCATTACCTGTATACTTATTTGGGTTTTTCTTCTTTAGGCTATCCTTTCTAACCTCAGAAATACCAGTGTTTGTCCAGTCATACTGAAACTACAAGCATTCTTTATTAGTATGTATGTACTTTTCTGATTTTGAAGAGGTTGTTTTTCCTTTATATTGTAGCCAGTTGCTGTGCGTCAACTCTGATTTATGCAACCATACTTGTTATGGTAGCATGTAAAGTAGAGCTCAGCCCCATAGAGTTCTCAATGGTTGGTGTTCTAGAAGTAGATCATCAGGCCTTTTCCCCTAGGTCCTTGTGGGTAAACTATAACATCAGCCTTTCATTAGCAGCCAAGTTTGAACCGCTTGGAACAATCCAGGGACTTTGTTGACCATAAACAAAACCAAAAACCAACCACAGTCAGAACAAATCAGTTCTGACTCAGCGCTAACCTCTAGAGCAGCGGTTCCCAACCTTCCTCATGCTGCTGCCCTTTCACACAGTTCCTCATGTGGTGACCCCCAATCACAAAATTATCTTCATTGATACTTCATAAACTGCAATTTTGCTACTGCTATGAATTGGGCGATCCCTGTGAAAGGGCCCTTTCACCCCCAAAGGGGTTGCGACCCACAGGTTGAAAACCGTGCCTCGATAGGGTTTCTGAATCTGTAAATCTGTATAGGAACAGAGAGGCACATCTTTCTCCCAAAGGGGAGCTGGTGAGTTTGAACTGCTGATCTGTGGTTAGGAGTCCAATGTCTATTGCCTCCTTATAAGTGGGTGGCAATTCCTCCAAGAATTTGCTGGTTCATTGACTTTGAGTTTACGTTTGCGTGATGGTGTGAAGCCTTTGTTTGGTTAGTTCTCTGTTCAGATATTGTCACAGGAGCCTCAGACTGGCTACCTCAGGAGCTACTAGTCATATACTAGTTAAAGCTGAAATTGGATCCCGTGTTTTCAAATTATGTTTACAAATGTGGTTCTCAAGTTCATAAACTATGTAATAACAATGGCTGTGTGTCAATTCTTCCTAAGTTCTGTTAAATATTCCCACATTGGTAATTTCCTGGTATACACATTTGTCCTAATTGGGAAAAAAAACAACAACCTAAAAAGACATTCTAGTCGATGTGACGAGTTGGTATGTCCAGGCCATCATATGTACATCCTCGGGGCTACTTAAAGACAGACGCTTAGGGCAAGTCATGTTAATCACCTGAAATCAAGTTAGCCTTGAATAATTTATTAAGAGTGTGTGTGTGTGTGTGTGTGTGTGTGTGTGTGTGTTTTAATCTGTTTTTGTCTACTGGAGTCTTTAAATAGAAGAAAAACCAAGGGACCCTGACATTTTCAGGCTGGAATATTGTGGCCTAATAAAGTTGTTGTTCAAGCCCTTCCTGTTGACTTTTAACCTCAGGGTCTGTGCAAAGCCCCTCATTCATTAAGCAGTTGGTTCCATTAACAGCAGGCTGTGTCTGGGATCCTGGGGACCCTGCACCTGGCTTGCTTACTTTCCTGACAAATCACCTGATCTTATTGATAGCCACCTGGAAAATTACCTTGAGGGCAGGGGGCTGAGGCACCCAGTTGAGCTCAGGAAGAATGGCAAGCGAAAACCCACTCTGGGACATTTCTTCAACTGATCGAAACAGTGCTCATCCATTTAAAGGAATGGCCCCAAATTCATTTTCCACATTCCCTCTGCTCTCTTTCTCTAAGGCCTGTCTTAAATGAGGCAAGTTTCTCTCCAGCTTGCACTTCAGAGGGGGCTAAGACAGCTCTCAGCCTGCCATCAAAACCCTTCGGCCACCTCTTTGCCTCATGTCAGCTCCCATACTGCTCTGTCCCCCAGGCCTCACAGGTGG
>NW_022111369.1:98511001-98513805 GCF_000313985.2 Echinops telfairi | reverse complement strand
AAAGGGGCTTGGTGGATTATACGTATTTTTTCCAGAGAAAATGGAAGGCTCAAGGAAAACTCCTTCACTCAAATCAGAACACTTATTTTGAACCGAAATCAAGCCTTCCTTTAACCAACAAACACATCAACAAACAACACAATGATCAGTCTAGATTGCTCTAGTCTTAAAAATGAAATCATCTGTGGTCCCGCTTTCTTCTATTTGAGTCGTGCTGGAGGTTTAGGCCAGTTTCCGTGTTAACTCACTGGCAACATGTTACCGGTTGCAGCTGATTGGAGTGGGGGTTGCTTTAATAAACAATTAGAATAGTTAAATGCTATCAAGGAATAACAGCTTTCCCATAGATTAGGTAGACTCATTGCTTTCAGGAACAAGCAATTACTCACACAGGGCAACCAAGGTATGGCTAAGTAGTGCTCTTTGGGAAGTCTGTTCTAACACATAACTTGAAAGTGGTTTATAATTACATGTCAGATAACAAATATAATTGGTGCTATGATTTTTGCCTGCCATGGTCTCTTGAAAACAGTTTGGGATAGTGGAGATGACACCTTAGACCAGGGTTTGAATTTCTTTCATACCACCATCTATAACCTGTGACCTATTGAGCACGGAATTGCACAAAGCCATAGTTCATCAAATCTCAGTTTCAGAAGACTAACATTATTGCAGACATGTTAGTAGGAGTAACATGTTAACATGCACCCAGAATGACTGAACATTTGAAAGATATAAATCAGATTCTTATTAAATTTAGGATAAAATCTTGACTCTTTGCCCAGTCCTAAAGGCTCCTCCATGCTCTATGACCGGCCTCCATCTTGCCTTCTCATCTACCCACTCCTTTGTTTGAATCTCTATTGGGCTTAGCTTAGCACTCTTCTGCATTCTTCCAGCACTGATGGATTCTCCTAGACTAGGTTTTCTCATCATCTATATCCATGTAAAATAGTTTTTATCTTGTATTACTGCAGCTGCTATGGGAGGGTTTGGTGGTTTGATGGTAGATTGCTTGGCCTTCAATTCTGGAGTTCAATTCTAAGGGCTTAATTCCAACCCAATACCCTTCAGGCTCAGTCAACAGCCAGTCATCTGTTATTGAGGGTTCAGCAGTTGCTGTGACGCTGAACAGATTTCAACGGGCTTTCAGACTAAGATAAATTCAGGAAAGAGGCTTGGTGATCTATTTTTTTTTAAATAGCCAACGTTCACCAATGTACCACCACAGTCTGACCTAGAACTGATCGTGGAGCTGGTGGAGGACTGGCCCAGCTTTGGATTACAATTTATGTGTGTCCATCTGAAGGCGTGAATGAGAGGCCATTTTGATAACTCCCAAGCCCAATGCCATTGAGTAGATTCTGACTCTCAGTGAACATACAGCGCAGAATAGAACTACCCTTTTAGGTTCATGAGGCTTAAAATCATTATGGAAGTAGATAGTCTCAACTTTATCCTGCAAAGCACCTTGTTGATTTGAACTGTTGACTTTTCAGTTAGCAGTTCAATGCATAATCCAATATGCCATGAGGGGTCCTTTGACAGCAACTAAACTCGTTGCCATCGAGTCATTCCGACTCGTGGTGATCCTATAGGACAGCACAGACTGCCTCTGTGGGTTTCTGAGGCTGTAAATCTTTACAGGAGTAGAAACCCTCATCTCTCTTCCTAAGAACATCAAACAACAAACTATTTACTCTATTGCACTAAGCCCGTTCACTTATTCATTCGACAGACTTATTACCTACAAGGTGGCAGGCATTGCTCTAGTAACTATGAATAGTGTACTAAACAACCCCCAGGAGATCCCTTCTTTCCTGGAACTCCTATTCTCTGGGTGTAAACAGATAATAAACAAGGAAATAGCAACACGGCTCTAGATAGTAACAAGAGCTATAAGAAAACAACATGAGGGGGGCAGATGGCCCCAGTGTAGTTTGGGGAGTTGATATCACTGACTTTTAGCTGATATCTCTGTTCCATCCAAGACCATGCAACAAAAAGAGATAAACACTCTTAGAAAGAAGCATTCCCTCCTGCTATATGTTAAAGGAGTAGCAGTTTTGTGATGGAAATAAACCTGGATAAAAAACGTACTTCTTGGAGACAAACTTGAGCTGTCACATTACTCTTTCCCACGTAGCTCTTGGACTTGAGGTAGGTAATAAAATTTTCCTAGAAGTCATAGTGGTTTCTGGGAGAAAAAGCCTATAATAGGGTCCAAATTTATGAGGTTTTACTAGAACCATTTCAGAAGAGGAACTTTTGAAAACAGTGAAAGTGTGGCTGTTGTTATATGATATCCCCCCCCTTCCCTCCACCCGAGGATATTCACATAACCCAAATAACAGGATCAGTAGGCAGGCCCTTCTCCCTGAATCACAGATGGGCTGTCTATGCAGTCTGTTGGTGGTACCACGGTGTTTAGGCTCATTAGGTGTGTATTCAAATGCAGCCATCCCAATTCTGACTGCTTTAGGTCAGTGGGTGTGTCCAGGATGGTTATTTCTCACTCCCTCCCCTAATGCTGCTCCTCCCTCATTGCTTTCCTATGTCTTCAGGGACTGTCTTCCCTTCTGGTTGTGGTATCTTAGCAATGTTTTCTTCTTGTGTCCTCACTTAAAGAGAATGGCATGTAAACTTTTGTTGATTATGCATTTTCCCTCCACTTGGGGCAAATCAAATGACTGAAATATAAATTTGACTTGATCGGTTCTTAAATATCTTCCCTCCCTGTTTCCCTACCCACCCAACATTCATAGAAATTTTGTCCCTTAATCTTGATTTTGCACATTTTAAAA